>NC_084613.1:54650449-54950449 GCF_033978795.1 Nerophis ophidion
TACTGTATTTTTTACAGTGAATTCCTGGCCAGCACAGCTGCCTGTATTTTACCAGAAATTGTGCTAATTCAAAAAAAAGGACTTCTGCAGTTAAATTTATCACTTTGTCTTTCATGTTAATTGTGACTTCAAATTAGGGGAGATTAATGCATTATTATTAAAGGGCCCCTCTGACATGGACAACATTGATACTTGTTGCATATAGTTCAGGATCTAACAATTATGTCTGCAGGTAAAATTCACCTACAGAAGACTGGAATACATCTCTGTGAATGCTTTGTCTGTTTATCTGTAGGATTGGCTCCAGCGCTCTCATAACTCCAAGAGGAACAAGCGGTAAAAAAATGGATGGATGAATTTGGTTAATGGGAATCTAGGAAAGTATGGACCTCTCCATTCAAATTGATAGGTGCAAAATTGGAAAACCCAAGCAAGATGATTGTAATTCGCAGAGATCATTTTAATGATTCTGACTTTGAAGTAAATAGGGTCAAAGTTTAGTTGGAAAAAATGATAATGACGGAAGCCACATGTGATTCACATAATCAAGACCACCCTCAACGTTGAGAAAGACTGAGCCAGGAACCTGCGGAAAGACTGAGAAAAACGTGCAAACCGAGGGGAAAAGAAGGCAAGCCGCTAGTGTTCTATTTTGTGTCCTCTTCTACTGATTGAGAAAAGGCTGAACCAGCAAAGAGGAAACACAGGCAATGGTGTCTATGGAAGAGGAGATGGAAGAGCAGGGACATTGTTTTGCTCATAATGTTAATCATATCAGTTTTGAAGTAATCATTGACCAGAGCGACAGAAAAAATGCAACTATGTGATCAAAATAACATTTTACATACTTTTATCTTCACTGTCGATGTGGGGAAATGGGCTCCAATTCTGCAGATGATATCACAGCAAGAGGGGGCGGCATGTCGAGTTTGGCAATGGAAAGCGGGTGTTGCAAGTACAGTTAGTTATCCACCGATTACTTAAAAAATCATTGATATTATTGGAAATGACTGCAAGATACATTTTTAGGAGCAAAACACACAAAGAGAACGTTGGAATAAAATTTGGTCATTTGGACGCCTTGTATCCTAATCTGATTGTAAAACTTTTCTACCACAGCCTACTATTATCTGAGAACTTGTTTCATCTGGCTCTAGGCTAAGTTTTAACATCTCTATCGAGTCTACAGATCTCCTTGCTTGGAATTAAAAAATGTTATCCATTCGGATCAAAATGTTTTTATTCCCTCAAAGATGTATTGCAGTCTATACAAATTTGCCTATTCGAGCGAGTCTCATACATCATGTAATCGCTCGCTTCAACGGTTGCTGAGAAAGTGAGGTGACGTGTCTCCCCAGTCTGTTTGTTTTTATCTTAATCCTCCCTCCCCATGGTCCTCACATGTAACCTTTCCCCTGTCCCCGCCCAAACCCACGTATATTTTCATTGGGGACAAAAGGCACGTCCCTGAATCCCGCTGACTGTGTTGCAAAGTTCCAGTTCCAGGGCCATGCCACACTGAGCTCCCTTTAGGGCCCACCTCCTGAAGGCCACAGCTTCAAAGAGTCCCTGGGTCAAGGGGCCGAGTAGAACTTGGTTTAACCCACCCGTGCCCTTTGCATCACAATGTGCGAGTATGTTCCCGCTCTTTAACCCTCACTTTCCCTGTGATATGCGTATATCAATGATGGTCCCTCTCCCTAACAAGCTCATCTGTCTGCTCCCTGACCAACAGGTCACATTTGGAGCACATTCACTCTCCATAGTCAATACTTTGCTCAAACATGTGAACTTGACAGAGGAATATGGGATGAATAGTGTCTATTATTTAACTTTAAATAAGTTTAGAATATAAATTAGGGCTAATTTGGGGTCTTAAACGGGATTTTATTTGGAAAGTTATTCACACATTTTTATTTATGTGCAATAGGGTTGTTCTGATACCAATATGTTGGTGCCGGTACCAAAATGTGTTACGATACTTCTCAAAATAAAGGGAACCACAAATAATGTCATATAATTGACTTTATTTGAACATAAAATCTCATGATACATGAAACATATGAAGAGTTCATACGCAAAAACCGATAAACGCCATTTTGATAAAGTTTAGCCCAGCCTCGGTAATATATAGTCCGCCACTTCTATTGTGGTATACCAAAATCAATTTGTTTGCAAATGTGGACAAATGCCGCTTTTAACGTCATTTAGTTCAGCGATTTATTGCAAAGGCCGATAAGCGCCATGGATCATCTACCACAAAAGCCGATATATCCGTTTGCCCAACCAGCGCTGCAGTACGGGATCACGTGACAAACAAAATGGCGGCGCGCACGGAGTCACTCAGTGTTGTTATCCACGCATGAATAATTTGGAAGCTTCTCCTGTGAACACTGTTAAGCCAGCGAAAAAAACTGACGTGTTGAAGTTATTTGATGTTGGCGCTAGCACGCGTGTCCGTGAGTTTTACACCGCTGCGTTAAACGATGTTGTCGAGCATGGAGCTAATGTCGATAGCGATGATGAGTGAGCTGTTATCTGCACAGGAGTGTTTTTGATAGGCAAACCAGGTTGAGCATTTGTGGTTGTTTTATTAATAAAACATTGTCTTCATTGCAACACTGTTGTTTTTGTTTTTTCATTTGGTGCTGAAAAGCACAAGGTAAATATGTGAGGTCACAGTTCCAAAAAAGCATGTCCGGTTAGCAAGTACGTAAAAACAATGTTCGCAGGGACAGCTAGATTTATACGTACCAAGGGATCGAAACTGTTAAATAATGAAGTAAAGAAATGTGAACAGTTGTTACGTTGAAATGTGGCTTTCGATAAATTTCACGTTCTGTTTTTCTCTCTATCTTTATCTTGAATATTATGCGAAATAACGACCGCAAAGAAACCGATTTTGGAGCTATCTGTTTTTGCGACATATCATAATTTGGATATATCTGCTTTTGACGTAAAACCACATCAAACACTCTTACTTGAAAGCCATTCTTTACATCAGCATTTCTTAAAAGTTTAGGCTTTCATGACTTGCTTATGTTGATATTAAATAAACCATTGTACGCTTGCAGAAAACCGTTAATATACAGAATCGGTCAAAATGGATTTATCTGCTTTTGCATATGAACTCTTCATATGTTTCTTATTGCAATCAAAGACCAATATTTTCATTAAAAAACATACTAAACATATTAGACAACTTCTCTTTTAATAGTAAGTAAGCAAAACGGTTACAAAGACTCCTAATTTGGCTACAAAAGTAGGCAGTTACATTTATTATTAGGGACAACCTGTAGGAAATGGATGGAATATTTATGTACACTTTGTGTTTTAACATGTTCAATCTACATTTCTGTTAAAATGTAATAAACACGTATTCTTCTGTCGTTAGGATACCTTACATAGGTTTTGGGTGATACTACAATCTTTTATATCAATCCAATACCAAGTAGTTATAGGATCAATAAATTGGTCATAATTAAAGTTCTCCTGTGTCCAAGGACATATTTCCTGAGTTTATTAAAAAAAAAACAGGGTAAACGATTTTGTGATAGTAAAAAAAAATGGATGTAATCATTGTAGTATTGGCTATATAAGGGTCTTGTACTTGGTATCGTTACAGTCAATGTCCGTGTAGATCCAATCATGGCATTTGTTTATATTTAGTAGTGCTAGCTTGCTGTTACCCGTTAGCTATTGTATCATTCTATGGTGTGGACTGAAGCATGTTTGGCAAAAAATACCTTGTCTTGAAGGGAGGGCACTTGTAAGAACCATAGTTTATTTGTCACCATGGCAGAAAGGATTAGTGATTTAGAATTAGCTAAAACACTGCAGACTGCGGGTGGACGTTGGCTGCTAGCTAGCGAGCCACGTTTTAAAGTACCAGTAGAGTGAAAAAACAAGTAAACTTTATATGCTTATTTGTGTTTCATTGTATCAATTAAACCATATCCAGATGCATTTACAATTCACAAACGTATGTGAAAATACCATCTAAACATCACAAGATGCCACAAATTCAGTCAGCCATTTTGGATCCTCTCTGAACATCTTCGGTAATTTCTGTAGATTGACGTCACTGGAGTACCACTTCTGCACTCTGACCAAATTATCAGATCAGTCATACTGGAAATACGCAAACATAACAGCGAGATGTGCTGTCTATCATTCACAATCCTTATATAAGACATGAACACACATGTTCTTTTTTATGTATCCAAGGTTGTAAATAAATACATAAACTGATCGTCAATGGGGGCTCTCTATTTTGCCCACAAAACCGTCTAAATAACCATTTAAAAACCACCAACAATACTATAAAAACACAAAGTGACTCGAATATTAAAAGAACATTAGCAATGCTGTTATTATAAGCGCTAATGCAAACA
Source organism: Nerophis ophidion (assembly GCF_033978795.1). Taxonomy (NCBI): domain Eukaryota; kingdom Metazoa; phylum Chordata; class Actinopteri; order Syngnathiformes; family Syngnathidae; genus Nerophis; species Nerophis ophidion. The sequence goes on from NC_084613.1 coordinate 54,654,844, forward strand.
AAAACATTTTTATAGCGGCAAACTGAAGTAGCCCTTTGGTGAGCTGGCCGTGATGTCCTGCAGCTCCCACATCATCACGTCTCGGCTTGTCAAAGTTATTCTAGATTATAAATCATGCCTCTCATATGTATAATAGAAGGATTTTGCCTTGAATCTAAAAGCTGTTCATCTGTGACATTCAATGTACACCTGAAGATGGAGACGAACATGAAGACAGTGTCTGCAGGGAGACTTCCTTGTTAACCCTTCATGTGGCTTAAGATTGTTTCATCTAAACAGAAAATATGAACATCTTATCAGTCGTCATCGAAGTGAGAGCAGACATTGTACAGTAGGATATAATTTATTATGTTGGTAGTTTGTATTACTTGTTTAGCACTTAGCAATACTGCTACATGATGCATAATATTACACTAAAGCTGGATCTGTTTAGCAGAGCTTCTAAAACTTCCTTATATTCAGGATCAACAATATAAGGTTGTGGATCATAATTTTACCCAAATTAATCCTCATTGGCTCTCACAAAGTCTGCATGATTTGATCATATCTATTTACTCGGAAAAGTCTTTCGATGTCATAAATCAGATATACTGTATATAATAATAATAATAATAATGGATTAGATTTATATCGCGCTTTTCTATTGTTAGATACTCAAAGCGCTCACAGAGAAGTGGGAACCCAGCATTCATTCACACCCGGTGGTGGTAAGCTACATCTGTAGCCACAGCTGCTCTGTGGTAGACTGACGGAAGCGTGGTGCCCAGTTTGCATCTACGGCCCTTCCGACCACCACCTATCATTCATTCATCATTCATTCACCAGTGTAAGCGGCACCGGGGGCAAGGGTGAAGTGTCCTGCCCAAGGACACAACGGCAGCGATTTGAATGTCAATAGGTGCGAAGCGAACCTGCAACCCTCAGGTTTCTGGCCCGGCCACTCCACCCACTACACCATGCCGCCACTAAATATGATAATAGCTTCAATATAGACGCAACTTGTTTTTCCACTCTTCTGGTACTTTAAAGTACCTCTTGCTGAGTGGCGCTTCAGTGCTATAGCTTCTCTTTTAGTTTTTATTCGAATGCGTCACTTTTCTCTCACCATGCTGTTTCTGCTTGTAAGTTCTCTGTGCCTGCGCGTTGCCTAACATGCGCCTATGCTCGTAAAACCAGCAATATCACGACATGACGACAGTATGCCGTCATGTCTTAAAAAAAAGTACTGGTATTCTTCACTATAGCACCGTTTTTAATTCATTAGTACACTGGTATTTTATTAGTACATACAACCCTAATGCGCAAACATTTTTACACTTTTTTAATCAAATCTGAATATAATTTGAGGCATGTTTTGTACCAAAACAAATTTATGAGAAACAAATTGTTCAATATACTTATTTCTAAGTGCAAAATAATACATGTTATATAGTTAAAACACAACATTTACAATTTTTTCTGAAATATCTCTAAAACTGCCTTTCAAGAAAAGCACTAACAAAGTGCGTCACTTGGGATAGTGGCAACTTCGTGGGAAATGTGTCAGAGCAGGAAGAGGCCAGCGAATACAATGGTGATAACATTTCATATGAAGCGCCCTCTTTCATTAGCTAACATTTTATATGGGCTTTTTCACACAAAACAGGGGCCCCCCACAGATCACAAGGCTTTGCACAGAGAGGCAGCCCTGCTGGAAATGCTAGTCTTTTGGTAAAACAACAAAAACTAGTATTTTCATGCATTGAGATATCAATGCATCACTAAACCCTTTGTTTTATCATTAACTCGCGATTATCCCTGCAGTGAGATCTATCCTAGATGGTTTTTATGGAGGTTAATTTGTGTCTCTATTACAAAAGGCCCTGAATTTATGTCACTGAATTTTTTGTTAGAATTTGTAAACTGAATTATTTTACATCAAATTATGCTGAATATTTCATTGATATAAAAAATCAGTGTATACAAATTCAGTGTAAAAAATTCAGTGATACAAATTCAGTTTAAAAAAAATTCAGTGTAAAAAAATGGTTGCTGAAAATGTCAGTGTCGAAAAGAGCGCTGGTTCAAAAAGCAAGACTCACTGCTCGTAAATTAAGACTGAAGCAATTTATCGTATCTCAGAGCCGGCCAATGAGGTGTCAGGTTTGAAGTCACATGGCCCGCGTCTTGCAAAACAGCATAAAAAAGCAGTTAACTCTGTAGCATAATACAAAATAAAGAACATTTTAACGTGGCCCACTGGATATTTCCAACCTATAAAAATTATTCAAATGGTTAGAATCGGTACTTCTGACTGACATACGAAGCTTTGGGTACAAACAAAGTGGGGCAGATGGACAGGACTTGTTTACAGAGGGGAAAAAACCATAGCGAGTGTCAGACGGAGGAAGAATTCTACAGCAAAATTCTACAGAACAGAGATATTACACTTTGCGTTTATGTTTCGCTGTGTTTTTTGCATCTTTGTTGTTCTTGCTCAATTACAAAAGATGTCAATCGAGAAGGTGGTCTGCACATTTTCACAATATCCAGTGTTTTATTGTTAATATTGTAAATCCCACATTCCATATTATTATGTACATTCTGACTGTCATATTAACTGAGGTTCAGTCCGATTTTGAGATGGACTGTTTAGTTTTTTTTACTGAAAAATACACTCAAATGTACATGAAAATACAGAATGTGGGATTTACAATATTAACAATAAACAATAAAACACTGAATATTTAAAACTATATGCAGCTGAGATAAGCTCCAGCGACCCGCCACGACCCCGAAAAGGGACAAGCGATAGAAAATGGATGGATGAACGTTGCTGCCCTACTGCAGACCACCTCTTGATCGACATCTTTTATATTCGAACAGGAGCAACAAAGATGCAAAAAATGAAGGCAGAATCATAAAAAACATACACTTTTTCGATATGATTATGACTGTTTCTAATGTTACCGTAGTGTGTTGTTTATCGATTAATGACTTGTCTCCTAAACAACAAGTTTGTTTATTTATTCGTCCCACCATAAATGCATCCAAACATGTCTTTTTTGTTACGTTTACCCGAACATAATTATTCAGCACGATCTGTTGGTCATATTGTATATCACAGACAGTTTGGCTGAATATCATGACACAAGAAACATGATGACACTCAAAATTGCAGATATTTATAATTTGAATATTTTCTACAGTGTGACAATATCCAGCGGGCCACATTGAAGTGTTTATTCTGTTGTATTATGCCAAGGTAGCCCAGTTAACTGCTTTTTATGCTGTTTTGCAAGACCCATGTCACGTGACTTTAAAGGCCTACTGAAACCCACTACTACCGACCAAGCAGTCTGACAGTTTATATATCAATGATGAAATATTAACATTGCAACACATGCCAATACGGCCTTTTTAGTTCACTAAATTGCAATTTTAAATTTCCCGCGAGTTTCTTGTTGAAAACGTCGTGGAATGATGACGCGCACGCGTGACGTCACGGGCTGTAAGGAAATATCAGTGCTGCACCAAACACGGCTAAAAGTCATCTCTGTTCATGGCGTAATTACACAGTATTTTGGACATCTGTGTTGCTGAATCTTTTGCAATTTGTAGACTATAAAGAACAATGCTGTTGGTGGAAAGCGGTGGATTGCAGCTGTCTTTAGCACCGAGACAAAGCCGGTGTTTCTTTGTTTGTTGTGAAGCTTTAACACAGAGCGGCCAAGCGAACATGTTTTCTTTACGTCAACCAGCATGTTTTTTGGATGGGGAAATTGTGATATATATATCTTACTGGAGAAATCATTGGATTATTCGTCGTCCTGCAGCAGCTGTTTAAAAGGCAGCCGTGAGCTTGGCTCCTCGGCTTCTCTCTGAGACACTTCATGTTCACCGCAGCCACCCGACCTCGAGGTATGTCTTTACAATGTTTAAAATCTCCCTAAAATACTATTAATACAATAAGCAGATAAGGGAATTATCCTAGTACACTAGTCTAATTACATCTGAAACGGTCACACTGCCGCCGCCCGGAGCCGTCGTTTTTTTTTTTTTTTTCTAGTCCTTCACTATCAATATCCTAATTCACAAATCTTTCATCCTCGCTCAAATTAATGGGGAAATTGTCGCTCTCTCATTCCGATTAACTCTTACTGCTGGTGGCTCCCATTAAAAACAATGTGAAAATGTGTGGAGCCCTGCAACTCGTGACATCACACGCACATACTTCCGGTAAAGGCAGGGCTTTTTTTTTTTTTTTCTATTAGTGACCAAAAATTGCGAAATTTATCGGCGATGTTCTCTACTAAATCCTTTCAGCAAAAATATTGCAATATCGCAAAATGATCAAGTATGACACATAGAATGGACGTGCTATTCCCGTTTAAATAACAAAATCTCATTTCAGTAGGCTTTTAAGCTTCACACCTCAGTGGCTGGTTCTGAGTGGGTTGACTGCAACACTAAATTGGCCCTTGTGTTTGAATGTGAGTGGGAATGTTGTCTGTCTATCTGGATTTTTATTCACTGATTTTTGTACACTGAATTTTTGTAGAATGCATTTTTTAACAGCAAAGTTTTATAAACTGAATATTTTAAGACAGATTATTTTACACTGAATTTTAAAACACTGCATTTTCATACACTGAATTATTTTCAATGAAATTATCAGCATAATTTTATGTAAAAATGCACAAAATGAAAAATGCAAAAAAAATCCAGTGTAAAAAAAAACAACATTCAAATTGAAGACACACATTCAAAAATAATAGGCTTGTATTTCAATCAATAAACAATATTGAGGCCAAACAAATAAACATAACAAGCCATATGAGACGGCGTGGCGCAGTGGGAGAGTGGCCGTGCGCAACCCGAGGGTCACTGGTTCAAATCCCACCTAGAACCAACCTCGTCATGTCCGTTGTGTCCTGAGCAAGACACTTCACCCTTGCTCCTGATGGGTGCTGGTTGGCGCCTTGCATGGCAGCTCCTTCCATCAGTGTGTGAATGTGTGTGTGAATGGGTAAATGTGGAAGTAGTGTCAAAGCGCTTTGAGTACCTTGAAGGTAGAAAAGCGCTATACAAGTACAACCCATTTATCATTTATTTATATGTTGAGTAAAAATCTATTTGTATCTTTTCATCTTGATGGAAATTACACAATAAAGTGTTCATTGACTTTAAGAAGTTGCGTTATACATACTGATTTAAAGCAACAATTTGCTGTCAATGGTTGCTTTTTTATTTTTGAAATATGTTTATTTTCCTCACATCTTAGAGGAAAAACACACTTTTGCACAAATGTTAAAATATGTTCTTAACTTTTATCGTAATCTCGAGCAGTGGCTCTTAACCTTTCAGAACCCGATTGACCTCCATTGTCAGAAAAAACACAACTTTATTCCATTGTGTAATGCTTTATTTACAGTTGCTCTATGCAAAAAAGGCACCGCTGAAGTGACAGCTGGTTGCAGCAGCTCTGCGGTCCTTTGTTTTATTCAAAGTTTACCTCTTGTTTGGATGTGATTTATACCTGTTGGTATAAACCCCTTTGGGACTGCTCAACAAAGGGTGGCACTTTTGTGACTTTTGTGCTACTTTTAATACTTTTTTTGTGAACTTTTTGAATCTGCAATGCAACCACATACTTTTCCTATTGTGGGATAAATAAAACAATATGCTATCCTATCATATTAAAATGTAATTGCTCATGTGATGTACCCAAAATATTTTAATTTCTAAGTAAACAATTTAATAAAATATATATGTAAACATATTTTTTATCTGATCCTTCCATCCATGTAACCGATAAGGGAACCCAGGTGAAGAATGTTACGCCTCAAGCACGTCACACACATTCTGCTGTGCGTTCCTCTGGGCGCACCTCGGGACACGCCCACGGGCATTCCTCTACTTCTGCGGCCGCACTCTACCTGCAATCAACACACCTGACGCTGATGAGAGCTCCACGTCCCTAAGGCAGCGTGTTCTGCCTTCCAGTGCCAGAACGTAGCTACTTGTTTTGTGCAGTAAGCCCTACACGTCTCTAGCTTTCCTTGCCTATGTGCTTCCTTGCTCTCCGTGTTTCCCCTCCCATGTGCTCATTGTGTCTTGTCCTGCATCATCATCCCGCAGCTCCTCTTTGTTCCCTGGTTTCGAGCTGTGTGTCCCTCTGGACTTCCTGCTGCCTCCCAGGATCTCGACCTCTCGCCTGCCCCCGGACTAGCTTTCCCCTTTCTGGACTTCCGCATCTTTCTCAACACGTACCTTCAACACCTCCCGGTAACACTCACCACGTACTCGCTTCACATAATTAATTACACACGTCATTCACTTCAACACTTTTTCTCCGCTGAGCATACAGGAAGACTTCACTGCATTAGAGTGGTAATGGAGGGGACCATAGGATCTTTGATAAGGACCGAAGCAGTGTTGCCAAGTTTGCTTGTTATTAGAGATGTATACCGCTAAGATTTTATCGATACAATACCCTTATCGATATTACTTATCGATACAGGCATTTATCGGTTCTCTTATTTGTACTACTATTATTATTATTATTATTAGTATCACAAAAAATAAGAATAAAATATATGTATGTATGCATAAAATGAGCTAAAACTTGCCACTGAGGTAAAGATCACACATCAATCAGTATTTAAAAATCTCAAATTATTCAAATAATTTATATTTTAAAAATTTATAATTTTAACTTTGTTTGTAATTTATATTATTGTATATGCATAGTGCAATAATAAACTGATTAATTTTTTTCAAAATGCGGTGGGTTGCCTGTTGGGTTTGTTTTAATAGCGCTTGTAATATATTCGGGGTTCTTATCCTTTTTATGGCTGTTTAGCACACGAGACACAGACATCAACGTGGATATGCCTCAGCTTTATTTCCCAACAACCTAAGGTAAAAAACCTACGCCAAGTACATACCTGCGCTACAGTGTAAACGTTATTTCCATTTTTTCTACAATTGCTATTAAGAAGGAATCAAAGTATACATAAATATCTTCATATACTACACTTCCTCTGTTTAAAAAGGAACTCCATCAAGTTTTCGTTTCCAATAGCAATAACAATCAAGCATTTAGCAAACATTACGTCATGCATAAATCACATTTCGATAAGTACATTTACTATTTATACTATTCAGGTATCATATTACAGTATTTTACAGTATTATAATCCCCTCTTTTCAGTGTGATTTTTCTTCCACTTTTTTCAAACCAAATTGTAACGCCGGTTCGGCATCGTGGTACCGGGTTCGATTCCTTTGTGGATGCGTCAAAACGAAGAACACAACAAAGGTAGGATCTAACAAATTTATTAACAAAAGGGGAGCTCTGAACAGAAACACTGGAGCTAATAAAAAGGGAAACAAAAGATGCTAGCGTGAGAGCTAGGAAATATAAAGAACTAAGACTTGGCACGAAGGCACAAAAGTAAAAACAAACATGATTAGCATGTGAGCTAAAGATGACAAGGAGGCTTCGCTAATGAGCTAGCGAGAAAAACATACCTGACGTTACGTTGCGTGAAAGCAAGCTAGAGTCCCAGAAAGAATAAACAGAAGAGGCTGGTTTATTAAGGGAAGGTGATTAACAGAGACAGGTGTGCCGCGGGACAAAATATTAAGCGTTGACCGGTCCGCGGATACAAAAAGGTTGGGGACCACTGGCTTAAAAAACATCTGTACAACATTTGTAACTTTCCCCATTAATTACTTCAAAATTCTTCGACGCTAACAATGGAGATGTTCGACTCCTCGAACATTGCAAACCAAATCCAAGAGATTATTCTGCCCTTCTCCTGGATTTGGGTCCCATGATAATCTCGCAGGTTGACAGGTTCCATGCGCACAAGTTGTGAATAACGGAGCATGGCAGGACTGCAGGGGTTGACAGGCGTAGATAGATGATCTCGAGGTTGATCTACACACTGGGATGGAGTGCCTTGTCCCGGCCTCTGTGGTGGCATTACCAGCTTCGATGTCTCTGCTGCGTTATCGACGGTCGGCGTCTGTAGAGCCTGCGTTCCTCTCCACATAGACTCGCTAGTTGGGTAGAAGTCACAGCAGGGTTGGTAGATGGCTAGTCTAAGATGTCTCTCATCAGTGCCAAAACATCATCGGCACGCCGATGTGTTGTTTCAGCCTCTCAGGAGTAAAGAAAATGGTCAGTATGTATGGAGCGCACTTTTCCACGGTTGTTAATGAGGTAAGTAACTGGTCCAAGGCGCTTTACAATGGTAGCTTTAACCATATTTCCTTTCCCCCACAGAAGTTTTTTGACCCCCTGGCAGCAGATTCCTTAGCTTTGCAGCTGTCTTGTCATGGTAAGTCTTGTGTTTGTGTTGTTTACTTTCCATGGTCCTCTCTAAACTGGGCTTGAGCAAACTAAATCTTGTTCTCAACTGACGCTTTGAGAACAACTCGACTGGCGATGCTCCTGTCACTGAATGTGACGTGCTCATATACAGCTCCAGAAAGTTAGCCAGTCTGTGTTGCAGTGACAAGGTCCTGTGCTGAGCTTCGTCCACCAGAACTTGTTTCTTTAACACTGCCTTTACTGTTTGCACCGATCTTTCACCGGCGCCATTTGATGCTGGATGGTAGGCTGGCACTAGCGTCTGCTTCATGCCATTGCTTTTCAGGAACTGCTTTAAATCACTGGTCTTGAATTGCGGTCCGTTGTCTGATACAACTTCCTCCGGCAGACAATGGGAAGAAAAATCCGTCGTGATCACATCAATGGTCTTCTGTGTTGTTGTGGTTTTCATGTGAACCACATTTTGAGTGACTATCCGCCATCACTAGCTGGGGTTGTTGATCTTACTCACAGAAATTAATGTGTATTTGCCACACCGTTGTTGGCCACTTCCAACAGTGTAGTTTGGTGACAGCAGGCATTGTCCTCACTGATTGACAAGTACCACAGTTCTGTGCAGTGTTTTCAACTTTGGCATCCAACTTTGGCCATCACACATCCGACCGGGCCAGGACTTTCATCCTGCATGCAGGTCGCTTTGAAGTCTTGCTCGGTGTACTGTCAGTACAATAACTCTTATGCCAATAAGACTGAGCCATGCTCTTCTGACTGCTTGTTCCCGTGCAGGAAGTACAGACTGAGAGACTTTTCATTGATATGATTAGGCCATCCGTTCAACACAAAATCCCTCAACTTTGTCAGTACGGGGTCTGTCTGTGTGCCTTGCGCTATGTCAGAATTGGTTAAAAGTAGAATATTTTAATTTTGTGTGTATTTTTGTCCTTGTCGTGCCTTTGCAGCCTGGACACAGTATAATCTGATGATTTACGATACTCTATGTCAGTGGTTCTCAACCTTTTTTCAGTGATGTACCCCCTGTGAACATGTTTTTAATTCAAGTACCCCATAATCAGAGCAAAGCAGTCTTGGTTGAAAAAAAGAGATAAAGAAGTAAAATACAGCACTTTGTCATCAGTTTCTGATATATTAAATTGTATAACAGTGCAAAATATTGCTCATTTGTAGTGGTCTTTCTTGAACTATTTGGAAAAAAAGATTTACAAATAATTAAAAACTTATTGAAAAGTAAACAAGTGATTCAATTATAAATAAATATTTCTACACATAGAAGTAATCATCAACTTAAAGTGCCCTCTTTGGGGATTGTAATAGAGATCCATCTGGATTTATGAACTTAATTCTAAACATTTCTTCAAAAAAAATAATTATTTAACATCAATATTTATGGAACATGTCCACAAAAAATCTAGAAGTCAACACTGAATATTGCATTGTTGCATTTTCTTTTCACAGTTTATGAACTTACATTCATATTTTGTTGAAGTATTATTCAATAAATATATTTATAAAGGATTTTTGAAGTCTTGCTATTTTTAGAATATCCTAAAAAAATCTCACGTACCCCTTGGCATACCTTCAAGTACCCCCAGTAGTACGCGTACCCCCCTTTGAGAACCACTGCTCTATGTCATAGTTATATGCCATAAGTATTAGTGACCAGCGCTCCATTCACAGCGCAGCCAATGTGAAAATAACTGACTTTGGGTCTAAAATCGACCAAAGGCGTTTGTGGTGAGTACAAACTTTTTATCATACAGATATTCATGGATTTTTTTTACACCAAAAATAATTGATTGAGCCTTTTTCTCTATTTGTCCGTAATTGCGCTCCGCATCTTTTAGCGTGCGTGATGCAAATGCTATGGGCTTTTTCTCTCAGTTTTCCGTGATATGCGATATGACTGCTCCTACTCCTTAAGGCGACCTTGGTTGTCCTTTCTTCTACTACTGTGTTTTTACAGTCTAGTGGAACTGCATCCGTGTATACTTGATATAAGCAGTTATAAGCACAGGCGCCTGCCCCTCAGGCTAAAACACTTCCATTATTTTTGTATATCGTAAAAAAAAAAAGAAACAAAATCGTAAAGGAGAAGCGATCATAAAAACCTTTAAACACCCAAGAACAATACAAGTGTACAAAAATATGAATAGTGACATTGAAAACATCCACCAAAATGATTGTATTTTTTCAATATTTGTATTTATTGGATGCCAAAACTTGTTTCTGTGCCAATACAACTTTTTCTACAATGTCAATAATGTTTTGGGATACCAAATCTTACTCGCAGCGGTCTGGTTCCATACCAATGTAGCGAACAAATCCTCTGTGTTCGGTAGTAGATAGGTTTTGTCAAACATGGACTTGTACGTGGATTGTTTTTCCGATGCAAAGGGAAATTGGCACAAACCAGACGTGAATGTGAGTAAATATTATTTATTAAACACTATAACTAAAAAAGGCAAACAAATGGAGCGCACAATGGCGGAAAACAAACGACTAATGAAAAACAAAAGACTAGCATAAAGGCTACAAACTATAAACATGAAACAAAAACACTTGCACTGTGGCATGAATACCAAAAACTTACTGTGACATGGACAGAATGATCATACACCAATGGCATGGCATGAAAGCAGTTTGAGGAATGTGAAGTTGCCAGGCAGACTACCTGGCAACTGTGGCTTAAATATTACCAGTGATCATTACAAACAGGTGTGAGGGCTGAGGACAAGGGCCTGACATGAGGGCAAGGTGAAAATTAATGAGTAGGCATGGAAACAAAGCAGGGAGTGCCAAAGCAGGAAACAAGTGTCCAAAAAATTAAACAAAACATGACAAAAACAAAACATGATTTCACGGGCGTGACAGGTTTCTTCTTCCACACTTTGGAGAATCCTGAATTTGTCACTTTTTGGAACGATAACGATCGGCCACGCCCGTCTCACTCCGATCTGCTTTGGATATGATGCCCATTCCTTCCAGCCTGTCCAGTTCCTTTTCCACTGGTTCTCTGAGGGCATAGGGCACCGGTCTACACTGGGGTGACTGCTTGGTTTCACCCTGATGACAGCTTTAAACTCCTTGATGGTGCTAGGGCCCTCCTCAAACACTGCCTCTTTAAAAAGTGTTTCTCCAACACAGCCTCCAGATCAATGTCATTTGCATTTGGGATTGCTCTCATTTGGAAAATCTCTCTCCAGTTCAGCCTGAATTTGTCCAGCCAGTCACGTCCTAGTAGGGTGGGTTTGACTCCCTTCACTACTACTCGGTGCAGCTTTGCTCTTTACTGTTTACATTTGCCATTCACGTTCCCCTCTAGAAAAATGGTCATTCTTTCACTTGTGAAAGTAAATCATTTCATTTGGCATTTTTGTTGCGGTAGATGAGGCAATAACTTTTGATACATTATCTTGGACATGAGCGAGGCCTGAGCGCCTTTGTCGAGCAACATTTCCACTTCTTTGCCCTCTAGTTCCACTTTAATATGGATGCCACATTGTTTGTTGGCAGCAGTGTACACCGTGAACATCCCTAGTTCACATCAGTCCAATCTTTGAGAAGACATGACATTTTTCATTTTTAAATCTGCATGTCTGTGCAGTGTGTTTATAACCTGACTCTCGCCAGATCCTTGTAGTTCGCTGAGCTCCACAAAAGGATCTGGGAGTTCTCAATAGGAGATGTATTTCCGAAGGCGGGGAATTGTAAAAAAAAATCATTGTATGTGATTGGATAAACCACTTGTCCGTTATCTTGAATGACGTGCTACTTCAACCACTCATATCGAAATCAACCCGTGACGCTGATGAGAGCGACGCTGGGAAATCCAAAACAGAACAGCCGACATATTGGATAACGACAGCGCAAAAAGTTAATAAATGCCTTCAACTCCGTTCATCTTCAAAAAAATTATTCGATAGATTCGACAAAACAGTTGCAATAGCAGAATTAATGTCAGCACATGACTCCTCGCTGCGTGCCGCCATTGTTGTTTGAATCGAACAGTGGCTTCGGCGCTACGTCACATCTATGAAATCCCGCCCGATGATCCTGATTGGTTCATTATGTTTTGCTATCTTGAAGGAGTTCGCATTGCCTTCGAGCCCAGATCCTTGTGTGGAGCTCGGCGATCTACAAGGATCTGGCGTAAGTCGGGTTAGTGAGTTTACCACCACAGCGGCAACATAGCTTGAGTTTGAGTTTGAGTTTATTTCCAACACGCAAACATACAACATGATACATCACAATTTTCAGTTTCTTTTTTCAACATGTTCAAAAAGGAGTAAGAAGAAGCAGAGCTTATTTAATCCTACCCCCTTTTCTTTTACATAACAGTTGCTAAAACTTTTGTTCACTTCCTATTCTCAATTTATTCACAACATACTCCATAAGTAATCACTATAACAATTAATAAATAAATAAATATTACTTGGTGTATAAAGTTATATATATGGCTTGGCCCCCTGTTGTGATCCGTCATTTCTCTGTGATGATTGGAAGCCCTTTTGCTCTTTCAATGGTGCCGACTTATTGTTCCATTTGCCTGTGTTGTTCTCCTGGTGCACTCTGTTTATGTTTCTGGGTTCATTGAAATCTCCCCAAAACTCCTGTGCGTTGCTTGAGGCAGTCTCCATCGCTGATGCGGTCTCACATGCAGACCTTGTCTTGGCAAAAGTCTCTTTTGAACTTTCTCACTTTTTAATCCACTCACAAAAATATCACAGAGAGCCTTATTTAGGTGTGCGTCAAAATCACAGTGTGTTGAGAGTTGCTTCAAAGCCATCAATAGTTTCACCATCGTTTTGGTTTCTTTTTTGGAATTGGAATCTCCCAACAATTCCAATTGGGGTTGGTTCACAGAGCTCACTCAGTGTCGCACACAGCTGCCCGTACATCTTCGTGCTTGGTTTTTCCTTCAGCCTTACTGCCCCCCCACCCCCGATCCCTCAGATCAGCTGCTGATGATGGCCCCTGACACAAGGCTGAAGCTTAGAGGTGACATAGCTTTCGCCGCTGCTGCTCCCAAGCTCTGGAACGACTTACCTTTGAGTGTTAGACAGGCCTCCTCTCTTCCTGTTTTTAAATCACTCTTAAAAACACACTTTTATTCCATGGCCTTTACCATTCTGTGATCTCCATCCTGCTATGCCATCCCATAATGCACCTGCTGTGAACCTGTTTCTATGTTTTATTCATTCATTTTTCATCGTGCTCTGTTTGTGTTGTGTGGTGTTTGCTCTTTTTTCTTGTGTTGTCTTTTAACCTGCTTATTGTACAGCACTTTGGCTACCCCTGTGGTAAATTTTAAATGTGCTTTATAAATAAAATTGATTTGATTTGATTTGATTTGATTTTTCCAGGCTTAGCAAGTTTTTTAGTGTCAGCTGATATTGCGGCAAGGAATACGTTTACTATCTTTATATTAGCCACGTCGTTTGCGATCATCCACATGTCCGGTCTTTTCAAATAAGATTTAAAATCTTCCTGTTTGACGTCTCGGTGGCATCGTGGTGCGAGAGGTGCTCTTCCTGGATGCAGTTCAGGCTCGGACACAGTTTACAGGTAAGAACAAAGTATTTATTTAACTAAAAACAGACTGATAACAAAAACACTGGGTCTCAAAGATTGAACAAAGAGCTTAGTAGCATTAGTGCTAGGAAAACAAAAGGCGGCTAAACGTGGAAGCTATAGCGAATACAAAATACATGAATACCGAGTCGTCACTTGTGAACACAAACTGTATGTAACACAGACTAAGACAAGAGCACGAGTAACTGAAACCGGCCGGTTAAATAGCGTCTCTAATGAAAAACAGGTGTGCAAACAAAGGCAGGTGAACGAATGAAGTCGCCATGGTGACAAATACAAACAAGGAAGTGCACAAACCAAGAATCGGAAGAGTCAAACAATAAACAAGAAACACAACAGACTCAAAACCTAAAACCATACATGATCCGGGAGGCGGATCTTAACATCCTGTCTCTCTCTGTAGTCTCCAATCACTTCGACTTGGAAAGCAGCCATGTTCGTAGAAGATACTTCCGCGTTTGCTTCCTTGTTGGCCTCTTCCTTTAAGAGCTACAAGACCCGTGACCTATTCGGCACACTTTTTTTTTTCCGAGATCGTCTGTCCTTACAGCCATCCCATCCTCGTCGCCACTGTAATACATTTGGGGGTTTTATCATTTTTATGGAAGTTTAGCACACAAAAACTGCTATTCCACAGGAATCAATTCACACATACATGTATTTACATATTACAGCGATGGCTACTGGTTCGGTGAGATCTGGCAGAACTGCACAGAAGTTGGGTCATGGATGGGTCTCACAGCAATAATAATGACTTCAAACATAGAGCCAAAACATTTTTTTTTCAAAATCGGTTCTTTTTAAACCACATCATTGTTTTTTTACTAGTGACACCCAGAGCCCCAATAAAAGTCTGCAGGTTCTGGAGCCTTTTTCTTTCAGTCTCCAGTACCATGCTTTCCAACCTTGAGACCTCCGAATTCGAAAGATTGGGAGGGTGTGGTCCGGGGGGCGGAAAACAAAGTTGTTCTAATACCTGTACTGTACTTGCTGCCAACTTTTAAATAAAAATAACACTTACCTTTCACTATTTGAGTAGCCTTTGTTGAGTACTGGCGAGCGATCTCTGAATCCGGGAGCAGATTCATCATGGATTTCGTGAAAATATCCGCAAATGAAAACGGAATGTTGCTTGCAGCTATCAGCATAGCCATCCTTGTCTCTGCATATGTTACACCCTCGGGTCTTCTTTTAGCAAGGTGGCCCCTAATACTGGGCTGTGACCGGTGCTGCGTTGCCGCCGCCTTGTGCTTCACTGACCGTTCATGAGTGACTATATCCATTCGGCTGCCGTGTTCAATGGAGAAGTCTGATCTACAAAATTTGCAGGCAGCATATCCCTTCCCCTTCAACAATAATGTTGTCGGCTGGAAATTGGGAAAAATTCGGGAGAATGGTTGTCCTGGGAAATCTTCGGGAGAGGCACTGAAATCCGGGAGTCTCCTGGAAAATTTGGGAAGGTTGGCAAGTATGTCCAGTACTCTTGACTGTCCTACTGGCAATAGTTGGAGATCCTACCTCAGTAGAAGCATTCAAGTGATTGATTGATTGATTGATTGATTGATTGATTGATTGATTGATTGATTGATTGATTGAAACATTTATTAGTAGATTGCACAGTTCAGTACATATTCCGTACAATTGACCACTAAATGGTAACACCCCAATAAGTTTTTCAACTTGTTTGAGTCGGGGGTCCACTTTGGGCAAGTCCCGCCTTAAAACTCATTTGTAACTTTATATTTCAATTTGGATGCTTTTAGATAAACTCTTATACCAGTTGTTTTGCTGCTTTTCTGCTCTGTCTCCCCCTCATATCTAGAGAGGTTGCTAGATGACCACAGATAAGTTTTTGAGAGCTACCAGTCTGGATATGGCGTGAACTGACCCGAGTTGTGACTCAGGGTGGACCACTCTTGCAGTTTATTTTTTCATTTTAACAATTCAATTAAATTCAGTTACTCCCCCTAACTCTAAAAGGGGTTTTTTACATCTGCCGTCCCTTCTCAAAGTTCCTTCTTTTTCCCCAGTTGGGGTCTTTTGAATTTTCCCTTGCCCAGATGTGGGTTTGGATCAGGGGATGTCTTGGTGTGTTTGTGAAAGCCATTAGAGACATCTTAAGGGCTATATAAATACATTTGGAGTGATATTGCATAATCATGTACTGTATTTACCCAAATTAATCACACAATGTATTTTGACCGTAATGTACATGCTCCTTGATGGTGTCTTGGAAGGTGGTGCGGGTTGTTCAAGTCAGTGCAAAGATGACTGAGGAAACTGAGTGGTAACAAATAAATGTAGCGCGTTCTATAGTAACCCACTTAAACGGATCCTGTATGACATTCTGACAGTAAAATTGCAGTCGTTTACAAATATTGGGATATTTTTCCTGGGTTGGTATTAAATTATGCAAGCGTTTAAACCTGTGATTAATTATGATTAATCCGAGTTCAAAAGTGTGATTACAAAATGTAATCATTTGACAGTACCAGTAAATAGAGTAGCTTAAAGTGTGATTCTACTGATTGTCCTCAGTTCCACCGACAGCGGAAGAGCAGAAGGCAATTGTTTCAAGTGGTTAACTTTGTTAAATCAAATAGGGGGTGGAGACAGGGAGGTCAAAGGGCACAATCTTACATGAGTTTCCTCTTTTCAGTGCTGCTCCATAAAATTGTGAAAGGACTGAAAGTGAATGGCGGGGATGAGGTCACGGGGAGACAATTGTGGCTGAGGAGAGGAATCTAATCAGTTTGGAGATGCAAATTTTACGGAGCACCAATTAAGGAGATTTTTTATGACACTTGGGAGAAAGGAAAACACCACAGTCGTCCTCCTGTTGGTTGAGGACTCTTTGTTAAAGCACCCCCCTTCTCATACACACTTTTCCTCAACCTCAGCAGCATTGAGCCCAGGCTCTAATGGGATGGCACCTCCTTTCTGCCTGTCCTCGCCCACATTGGGGAAATGAGGCAGTGTCTGTTTGTTGTTCTGGAAGGCTGTGCGCCCCGTTTATCACTGTCAGAGCACAGAAACACACAGAAAGAGGACGACCAGGGGGGTGGGTGGCTTGCTGTTCAATCTGTCCTGCTTTGGGCTTTACGACCACGGGCCCCACGTGGCGAGTACCCCACCCTAGACCCATACATCTCCATCTTTGCCTTTTGGGCACCGACGGCCTTTGTATCGGCTCACTCCGGCTGCCAAGATATGTGTCTGCACCGCTAACGGGGGCCAAGGTAGCCCTCCTAACTAGACAATGACGGGAGAGCCAAGATGGCCAATGTTTAACCAGTGTGCAGCCCACTCACTCCCCTGCCCGGCCCCATAGACCCCTGTGCTTTTGTGGGCTCAGGGTTAATCTTTTAAAGGCCGGCGTTGAGGTGCATCTCCTCCTACCCACTGTCCCTAAAATTTACTGCCACACAGTCACTAGAGTTGTACTTTTATAGGAGCTTTTGTTTGAGTGTGGTGTTCGGTCAACACACTGAACCCTAAATCATTTTAGGAATGTAACTATCATGAATAATAAGTTACTTCTTAAACTTGCAGAATTTTTAAAAGGGCTATTATTCCATCGTGCAGCACAATAAATTACTGACTCTGAACTTGAAGAGGAGTAGCTGTCTGGATATTACATCTGAAAATAGCCAAGCTGCAAATATGAATCATAATCTAACACCCTGGGGTGTCTTTATTACAGTACCAAAGCTTTTTTTTTACTCTAAATTTATGTAACTGAATTTTCTTTAAATCAAAAAAATGCTTACATTGTCATTGAATAAAACATGTGTGTTTTTAAAAATGTAGTTTGTTTAAATGGCATCCATCCATCCATCCATTTTTTACCGCTTGTCCCTTTTGGGGTTGCAGGGGGTGCTGGAGCCTATCTCGGCTGCATAGGGCGGAAGGCGGCGTACACCCTGGACAAGTCGCCACCTTATCCCAGGGCCAACACAAATAGACAGACAACATTCACACTCACATTCACATACTAGGGCCAATTTAGTGTTGCCAATCAACCTATCCCCAGGTGCATGTTTTTGGCGGTGGGAGGAAGCCGGAGTGCCCAGAGGGAACTCACGCAGTCACAGGGAGAACATGCAAACTCCACACAGAAAGATCCCAAGCCCGGGATTGAACCCAGGACGACTCAAGACCTTTGTATTGTGAGGCACATGCACTAAGCCCTGTACCACCGTGCTTTTTAAATGCAGTATTTTAAATTCAGTTTATACGAATTCCATCCATCCATCCATCCATTTTGTACCGCTTATTCCCTTTTGGGGTCGCGGGGGGCGCTGGTGCCTATCTCAGCTACAATCGGGCGGAAGGCGGGGTACACCCTGGACAAGTCGCCATCTCATCGCAGGGCCAACACAGATAGACAGACAACATTCACATTCACACACTAGGGCCAATTTAGTGTTGCCAATCAACCTATCCCCAGTTGCATGTCTTTGGAAGTGGGAGGAAGCCGGAGTACCCGGAGGGAACCCACGCATTCACGGGGAGAACATGCAAACTCCACACAGAAAAATCCCAAGCCTGGGATTGAACCCAGGACTGCAGGACCTTCGTATTGTGAGGCAGACGCACTAACCCCTCTGACACCGTGAAGCCCCTTATAAAAAATCAATTCATAAAAATTCAGTGCAAAAAAATTCAGTGCGGAAATATTCATTGCTGTTAAATTAGTTTCCTCAAAACTCAACACCCATCTCCGGTAAATTAAGACTAAAGAATTGTGTCTATGAACCAGCCAATGAGATGCCAAGTTTAAAGACTCAGGTCTCGCAAAGCAGCAGCAATGAGGTAGTTCATGCAATGCTGCACACTACAGAAGACTGCGCTTTATTTTCCGTTGCTCTAAATTTGTATCAATGTATTTTTTTACAAACATTTGTCAATATTTGTTATGTACTGGGGGAGTAGACAGCACAGACCACCAGGGGGCATAGTAGCTCTGTGTATTTATTATATATATTCATAATATATATAATAATAAGCAATCATATCAAATAAACTAGAGAATGGAGTGTGACAAAAATCCAAGGGGTGTATGGTGTGAGACTATGTGTAGGAATTAATGAGTCTGTTACCGGGAGTGTTGAGCAAGGGGGGGGGAGTCCTGGAGGGCAAAGTCAGGTTCGAATGTTCGTGAGGCAAGCAGGAAGTCAGGGGCAATAGCGGGGCGCAGGAGGTCAGTCCCTGTCCAAGCGGGAGGTCGAGATCTAAGAGGTAGTCAGGGAAGCAGAAGGAACGCTGGTGGAAAGACGAGACACACAGCTCGTCATGAGGAACAAAGGCAGACTGCTGGAAGGACGACAAAGAAGACAACGCAACTACTCAAACAAGGGGAAGAAAACACGGAGAGCAAAGAGCAAGGTTCCATAGAGCTAAGGATCGCTTACAGAACAGGAACAGAATATTACGTTCTGGCCCGGAATGCAGGTCTGCACCGGCTTAAGAAGGCAGGACCTTTGATCAACCACAGGTGCGCTGATTGGTGAAAATTGATTGCAGCTGCTGGCTGCAGCAGGACTGACACGCGCCTAACGTGCTCCTGGAAGTGCGTCCTTGGAGGTGCGCTCATCAGCATGCGCCCGGGCTGTGACAATATTGTCAGCAAGGCAAAGCAAGCAAGGTTTATATATATATATATATATATATATATATATATATATATATATATATATATATATATATATATATATATATATATATATATATATATATATATATATATATATATATATATATATATATATAATAACAAACAAATATATAAACTAGAGAATGTAGTGTGACAAAATCCAAGAGTGTGTATGGTGTGTGACTAAGTGTGAGAATGAATTGTTGTGTGTTACCGGGAGTGTTGAGCAAGAGGCGGAAGTCCTGGAGGGGAAAGGTAGGCTCGAATGTCCGTGAGACAGGCAGGTAGTCAGGGGTATAGCAAGGCGTCAAAAGGTCCGTGTCCAAGCGGGAGGTCCAGGATCGAGGGAGGCAGTCCGGAATCCAGAGGGGAACAAACAAGGAAGACGAGACGCACAGCTCGTCACGTGGAACAAAGGCAGACTGCAGGAAGGAGGACAAGGAAGACACGAGACTAATCAAACATGGGGTAGAAAACAAAGAGAGCAAATAACAACATTGCATAGAGCACGATGATTGCTTATGGTACTCCAACAGATGATTACGTTCTGGTCTTGGATAGCAGGTTGTGCAGGCTTTTGAAGGCAGTCCTCTGATTAGCGACAGGTGCGTTGAGTGCTGAAGGAAAGCAGCTGCTTGCTGCCGCCGGGGTGACACATGTAGGAGATGAGCGGCCGTGCGCTTTTCCCAAGGTGCGCTTCCGGGGGGGGGGTCTCACTGAAGAATGTGCATTGGCATGCGCCAGGCCGTGCCAACCAGGCGCCGTTTCATTGGTGAAATGGAGTCAAACGTCACTGGTGCCATGCTGTTGTTGGTATTTTGGCACCATCTTTTGAACTAATCTGCCCGCTACAGGCGCTGCAGGTCTAATGTGTATTTTCTTACGTTTCGTCCTTCAACGGGAAGTGTACATACTGTATGTGTCCTAGTCGTCCATAGCGTTTCTGCTCATTGTGCTCATATGATTCTTACTTGCATCGCTCCAAGCAACATTTGTAAGTTTCACAATACAACTACAAGAGCTCTTACTCACTAAACTGTCAAATGTTTGATGTCTGTGGTAGTGTTTTAGTGCTTATCTTAATCTCTATCCAACAGTACTATTGCGCTGTAATTGGGCTAGCATCGTTAATGTTATCTTAAATGCTAACACATTTTAAGTATCTGTTTCAATATTATTTACTTAAAATGGCATTCTTTTTGTATTGTTTCAGTTTCACAAAATTGCTCAGTAAATCCACCAAACATAACGGTGAAGTCATTGAGTTTGTTTAGCTGATTGGAGAGCTAGCTTCAGCAGCTAGTGGGTCCAAGTTGTATGGTGAAACAGAGTCATGTGACAGTGACCCCTGGAAGAAATCTCAGTGACAGTTGTAAACAATTCCTCTTTGCAAGCATTACTCAAAAGATTATCAATAAATAATTACGATGATTTGAATAAATGTAGTAATTGTAATCAAACACAAAAATGTCCTTTTCCATCACAGGAACTTTTTCAGGAGCTTCCCCACTTACCCGAGTAAATAAAGTTCCCCCTGTATTTCCACCACATACCTACTGCTAAGGTATAGTTCTTTTGGAACCTTTTGGAGTTCCTCCTAGAGGCTGGGAATTTTCCAAGTGATCGGGAACCTTTTCAGGGGCGGGCTGTGCTGTTGAACGCTTAAACACAGTTGGGGGCGTTCCTAACACTTCTCTTTCAAACACACCACCGCCATTGGAATATACGTGGCGACTTGTTTATTTTTTTTTCTTTTCTTTTAAGTCTCACCTTAAAACTCATTTGTATACTCCAGCCTTTAAATAGACCTCCTTTTTAGACCAGTTGATGTGCCGCTTCTTTTCTTTTTCTCCTCTGTCCCCCCTCCCTTGTGGAGGGGGTCCGGTCCGATGACCATGGATGAAGTACTGGCAGTCCAGAGTCTGGACCCAGGATGGACCGCTCGTCGGGACCCAGGATGGACCGCTCTTCGGGCCCCAGGATGGAACGCTTGCCTGTGTATCGGTTGGGGACATCTCTTCCATGCTGATCCGACTCCGCTTGGGATGGTTTCCTGTGGACGGGACTCTCGCTGCTGTCTTGGATCCGCTTTGAAATGAACTCTCGCTGCTGTGTTGGATCCACTATGGATTGAAATTTCACAGTATCATGTTAGACCCGCTCGACATCCATTGCTTTCGGTCCCCTAGAGGGGGGGGGGGGGGGTTGCCCACATTTGAGGTCCTCTCCAAGGTTCTCATAGTCATCATTGTCACTGGCGTCCCACTGGGTGTGAATTCTCCTTGCCCACTGGGTGTGAGTTTTCCTTGCCCTTATGTGGGTTCTTCCGAGGATGTCGTAGTCGTAGTGGTTTGTACAGTCCTTTGAGACATTTGTGATTTAGGGCTATATAAATAAACATTGATTGATTGATTGATTGATTGATTGATTGTATTTCTATTACAACAAACTTGACAACAAAGAAAAAGATGAACAAAGGAGTTTTCGAAATGCAGGAACTTTTGTGGGGCATCTTTGTGCTGAAGAACGCTGATCAGTGGAACTATTTCGTGGACTACATTTTGAGTGGTTTTACTCAGATGTAGTCTTTAAACTATATGCATTTTATTCTTGTTTATTAGTTTTTAATAACGTAATTGTGTTACCCGAAGCTACCAGACGTGGACAAACTTGTTTAAACTTATTTACAGAGACTTATGAAGCCGGGCTAGAAGCGGAGACCTCAGCTGCTTACTACTCTGACTTCATTAGATACATGTGGGAAAGAAAGGAGGCAGCACACGAGTGGAATGAAGGTAAATAACAGCAATATATATTCACTTTATTACATGTTGTAAAAGTGGTCAGTGACAATCCATTTGTGTATTTGGGACGGCGTGGCGCAGTGGGAGAGTGGCCGTGCGCAACCCGAGGGTCACTGGTTCAAATCCCACCTGGTACCAACCTCGTCACGTCCGTTGTGTCCTGAGCAAGACACTTCACCCTTGCTCCTGATGGGTGCTAGTTGGCGCCTTGCATGGCAGCTCTCTCCATCAGTGTGTGAATGTGTGTGTGAATGGGTAAATGTGGAAGTAGTGTCAAAGCGCTTTGAGTACCTTGAAGGTAGAAAAGCGCTATACAAGTACAACCCATTTATCATTTATTTACCCGTGATCAGAATGCTAATGCTAACAAGATAAGGCTAAAATTACTCAAGTAAAAGTAAAAAATATGTTGCATTAAAACTACTCCAACTGGTATAATTAATGCAAATAGTTACTTAAATAAATGTTACATGTCACTATCCACCTGTGGCCTTCACGTTCATACTGTATGCCTGCACACAAAAGAAATGCCACAATTGGCTATTTCTTTCATTGCTCTTTCTCTGTATCGAATATTTATGGGACCCCATAAACCTGTATTGATATTTAATGTTGCACTCAGCAGGGCAGGGTCTGTTGTGCGGAGCTTTAAGGCTTGTCCCTCTTCGAGCCAGGAAAAAGGGAGACAAAGAATGAGATATCAATAACAAAGGTGCTTAAAAAGAATAAGTGGTGCAGATGCTGTATGGCGCTGGTCTGGTGCGGTGTCTGTGGACCAGGCTGTGAATTTTTACTAGGTCTGACCTGAAGGAATGACAGTTAGGTGCAACACTTTAACTGACCACTGAGACCAACCACAACATTAGGTGCAAAAGTTAAATGGTTTCACCTTTGTTGCAAATGTTTTGTTATCTATTTTTTTTAAATGCCTTTGTAATAATAATAGTATCCATCCATCCATTTTCTGCGGCTTATTCCCTTTGGGATTGCGGGGGGCGCTGGTTCCTATCTCAGCTATAATCGGGCAGAAGGCGGGGTACACCCTGGACAAGTCGCCACCTCATCGCAGGGCCAACACAGACGGACAGACAACATTCACACTCACATTCCCACACTAGGGCCAATTTAGTGTTGCTAATCAACCTATCCCAAGATAAAATAAGTCATATTTTTGGTTCGTTTAAAAGTTAAAACAAATTGACGGTTTTGAATCGAGAATTGAAAAAATCGATATATTATCGAATCGCGAACCCAAAATCGATATTGAATTGAATCGTGGGACACCCAAAGGTTCGCAGCCCTAATTTATATATATATATATATATATATATATATATATATATATATATATATATATATATATATATATATATATATATATATATATATATATATATACATATATATATATATATATATATATATATATATATATCCTGAAAATATGCAAACAAAACTGTTTTTAGATAATTGATACTTCAAACTTGCATGAATCAATCTTAAGGAATATAACATAACTTGGCTTCTGAGAGCTTCAAATGTAATAAATAAAATGCTAAAGTTGTTGATAAACAAGCAATTATTTTAATAATTAAATATGGTCAATTTAAATGAATTATTATGCTCATTTAAAATTAATTACTTCAAATATGTTTATTTAAATGTATAATTCTATAGCTGGATGTAATAAGGAGTCAGAAAAAATTCAAATAAAAATATAATTAATTTTGATGTTTTTAGCAAAATATAGTAAAAAGGTATTTAGTTGTTTTTTTTAAATTAATAACTATATTTATTTTTAGGTAAAATAAACATAATAATACAATATATTTCTAGTCTGGATGATTTAGTTCTTGTCACCCTGTTGTCCTCCCGTCTCTTCCCCAAGGATGGCTCCATGAGCTGGGCAAACGCCTGGAGATGCGTTACGTCAGTGGTCCCCAACCTTTTTGTAACTGCGGACCGGCCAACGCTTGAAATTTTGTCCGACGGAGGTTGATAAAAAAAATACTATCATGTGTGCTTACGGACTGTATCCATTGCAGACTGTATTGATATATATTTATATATTTTGTAGGAACCAGAAATATTAATAGTAGAAAGAAACAACCTTTTTGTGTGAATGAGTGTAAATGGGGGAGGCAGGTTGTTTGGGTTGGTGCACTAATTGTAAGTGTATCTTGTGTTTTTTCATGTTGATTAAATTTATTTTATTTTTTTTTTTTTTTTCCTTGTGCGGCCCGGTACCTATCGATCCACGGACCGGGAGCGGGCCGCGTCCCGGTGGTTGGGGACCACTGCCCTACGTCAACAACATGGTAGGTGCGCAGCTTGTACATTGCCACCCTCTACTTCACCCTCAGCAGCCTGACCAGCGTCGGCTTTAAACGTGTGCGCCAACACGGACGTCGAGAAGATCTTCTCCATCTGCACCATGCTCATTGGCAGTATGGAATAACGTGATTGGGCAGGCACGCTGTTTATATCGTGGGAAAGCGGACGTGAAAAAAGGCTACACCCCCTCCAGCTCCGGCTGAAAACCGGGAGATTTTCGGGAGAATATTTGTCTCTGTAGATTTTCGGGAGAGGCGCTGAATTTCAGGAGTCTCCCAGGAAAATTCGGGAGGGTTGGCAAGTATGATTACATCCTCCTGGTAGGGATGTATCCTTTTATGGAGGATGCCTGTGCGTGACTTTGTTTAACTTGGGTAGACTGGTACACAGACAGTCGCCACATGATCCTTGACAGAATCGGGTCAGTGTCCAGTGGCATGGAGTCCTAGATGACTGGGGACCCTTTTCTGCTGCAGCCTTCTGCCGCCATCGCAGCCGTTGTGGTAGTTCTTAAATCCACCATCTTCCGCCTGCTCCGCCGTTGAGGTCTTCACCGTATCCCTGGCTAAAGGGCAGTCAGGTACTAGGCCTTTGCCAAGGGCCACCTGGGGTAACAGTAGTAAAGGAGTTAACCTCCTAGTGCCCCATATCCGACACATATCTGTACTGACTGAAAAACATGAACAATCATATTACAGTATCTGTAAAGTATTAGCCCACATTTCATGTTTTGTTTGTTCATAGCTAGCTATACAGTGTATGCTGTCTGTCATGATACACACATGACGTGCTGCATGTATCATGATCAATTTAAAGTTTGACTCACTTGATGGACAGGTGTTTCTGTGGTCTAGAAGGCTGGGGACATTTTTGCTGGTTTATTCGGGGTAAACACGCCATTTATTATCGAAAGAGCATGTCTCCAAATTCCACATTTGCAGCTGCAAGGGGCTCTCACTTCACTCTATCGGCTTCCGTCTGCTCCAACGTTTCACCCTCTTCTTTGTGCTCGCTTCTAGAAGCAGCAGTTAATCAGCAAGTGTGGTTCTGGTTGTCAATACTCATTTGTCCAAAAATACTCATCTTCGTTGTTTGTTACCAAGTCTGCCATGATTACAAGACACAGAAGCGTTTTATTTCCGGAAGTAGAAACACACTGGAAGTCAGACGTGCACTGCTTTGGAAACAGAAATCCATACGCGGAAGGAAATTATTAAAATGATCAAAATGATCAATTAATGCTCTGACTTCTTAGCTTACCAAAGTTGTGCTATAACATTTTGACGGATGTTTTAGAACCGTGTGTAATGTTCTATATTCACAATTGAACATATAAAGTTTTGGTGTTTACTGGTGTCATCTTGCAGACTACACATATCTCTTATGTGTGACTGCCATCTACTGGTCACATTCATCATTGCACCATTTACAAAATAAAATAACTTTGAGGTCCGTAATCACAACCAGAATTATTCCATATTTTAGGCGCGTTGGGTAATAAGGTGCACCATTGATTTTTGAGAACAGTAACGGATTTTGTTTGTGGCTCATAGTCTGAAAAATAAACCTAAGCAAACCTTAAGCAAATCAGGCCGATTGTGTTCTGTTCTGCAAGCAGAACAAAGTGCACAGAAAATGACTTATTATTACACCAGGGGTGTCACACTCATCTTAGATTGGGGGCCACATGGAGAAAAATCTACTCCCAATTGGGCCGAACTTGCAAAATCACGGTACGATAACTTAAAAATAAAGACAACTGCAGATTGTTTTCTTTGTTTAAAAATAGAACAAGCACATTCTGAAATTGTACACATCATAATGTTGTTGGGTTTTTTTTACTCTTACATGTTGCTGTTAATAAAATTATATCTTTATTTCTTGTTATTTATATTTTCTGAATAAATTATGTGATAATGTTCATCAGTCAACTCATTGGTGGTAATTTTCAATCTGTCAACATTTTTGTTCTTTGATGTTTGATGTTTCCCTCCTATACACGTCTTTTTGTGTGCTATGGCTAAGAGTTTTTTTTTCTTCCTTGGCCTCAGTCTGTACCTCCTCTCCAGGGACCCCGGCATAGACTGACATTTTTTTCTCCCCCCTTCCTCCCTGTTTCTCACCATTTTTGTAAGGGGTGCCGGAAGTTGGCAGACCAGTCAGCGATCCTGTTCTGTCTCTCTGTAATGTTTGTCTGATATTGAACGGGATTGTGCTGAAAATGTTAATTTCCCCTCTGGGATTATTAAAGTATTTCTGATTCTGATTCTGATTCTGATTCTGAAATTACAGTATGTAGTTTGACCATTTTCCTCGACAGATGTACTAACATCACGTGGTTTATTTTGTACATATGTATCATCATCTACAAATATACAACGAATTGCTATTGCGACGACCAGTGGACACATTTAGAACAGCTGTTTCTTTCATTCAAAAATTTCAGGTACATTTTTAAACTGTGCAAACTCATCCCGCGGGACGGATAAAACCTGTTCGCGGGCCTGATCCTGCTTTCGGGCCGTACGTTTGACATGACTGCATTACACATTCCATTCTACTAAGGTGGAAAATGTTCCTCAAAAACTCACAAAACAACATGATGATGCGTAGGGCCATAACTTGTCTGTATTTTGTGCTTTATATTGAGAATCACTCTTGTATTTGAAAAAAAATGCACAGATAAGTAAATAAAATCCAAAAATGGAAAAACGTATACAAATAAAACAATCAATCCATAAATAAATATTATTAAAAAATAAATAAATAGTACCGTATTTTCCTTGAATTGCTGCAGGGCATATAGAATGCGCCTGCCTTGAATTACTGCTGGGTCGAACTCGCTTCCCAAAATAATTAGCGCATGCTTACTATTACCGCCTGGTCAAACCTGTGATATCACGAATGACACTTCCCCTGTCATCATTTTCAAAATGGAGGAGGCTGATTTCAATACCGGTAATTTAAAATCGCATAAAGGGAAGAAGATTAAGAGCTATTCAGAAGGATTTAAGGTCCAAGCTTACATCACACTCAAATTTTTACTGCATACCTTTGGTAAGTGCCGGATTGAGAAGAGGTTTTAAAATAATTAGCGCATGCTTACTTTTACCGCATGCCTTTGGTAAGCGCAGGAGTGAGAAGAAGTTCTAAATTAATTAGTGCCCCGGCGGCAATTCAAGGAAATACGGTATCTATTTTTAAAACTGAATGATGTGTCACAGATTTCCTCATCAGTATTCAGATCCCATCATATATGATTTAGGTTTTAATGTGCACGAGTCGCCGTGCGATGAGGTGGCGACTTGTCCTGGGTGCACCCCGCCTTCCGCCCTATAGTAGCTGAGATAGGCACCAGTGTCCCCCGCGACCCCAAAGGGAATAAGCGGTAGAAAATGGATGGATTGATGAGCATGAGTAATCACCTACTTGAGTCTCTTGATTGATTCACCGAGTAAATGTGTGTCACATGAAAAAAGGGGCGGAATTAAAAAAAATACATCCTATATGCAAAATATATCTAAAAACAATAATAATCGAAAGCTGCAGAATGCCAGTTCAGTTGTTACAATGAAAATAAAGTTCTGCCTTTCAAGGTTGCCCCATAGTGCTCACATTTGTGGAATGTTGTCAATCACAAAGCGCGCGTGTGTGCCAACTGAATTGTGGTTATTCATTTAGACTAAACAGGAAAGCAAAAAAAAAAATCAATTGTGTGTCACTAACTAGCCTGATGCCTTCCTAAAGGGGAATCCTTAAAGAAACAGACACGCTTAATTCAGTGGGTCTGCACAGGCTGTATAAAAGCCAAACAAGTAGACACGCACACTCCCATGGACCATTGATCAGCTCGTCAATCATGCGTCAATGAGGACGGCCAGTGGCCACCAACATTCAGGTTATTGTTTGTGCTGACCCCAGGGTCAGCGGTAAGTAGCTGGAGACAGAGGGCCACACAAAAGGACAGCATCATGTACTTTCCACATACAGTTGTGTTGCCGCCGGCACCCTTCTGAATAGACACATGGCAGGCCTACCCACAGATGGGACAGAGACAGGGGGGGTTGTGGGGGGAGTGTGTGTTGCCGTGGTGAGGGAGCACAAGCGGTGGTAACAGACTGAAACAATGGTGCTGATGAAAGCAGCAGCCGTGCCTGGGCTTTGGGGTGGAAGATTATTTGGGTGAGCAGGTCCCCCATTTCCACAAGATACCACAGACAAGGGGGCGGGGGGCATGGAGGAGACAGGGGTGAGGTGGGGGTTCTAGAAGGGGGGAGGTGTTAAAAAAGTAGCAGAAGTCTCCGGACTGCCGACACAATGCCGCCCTCATGCCTCAATGAGTGGCCAACTGTTCAAAAGTGTGACACGCATGTTGCCGAAGACACGGTCAGTGTGTGTGGCTGTGCGTGCGCGGATGTGTGTGTGTGTGTGTGTGTGAGTATGTTTTATGGTTTGTTAGTTTTGTATTAATAAAGATAGACCTACCACATTGAATTGATCGTATTTGCAAACATGTATTGCATTATAAGCCAATTTAGCACTAAAATAAAAATTAAAAATAGAAATATAGGTTATTTTGCGAAACATATCACTTAGAAAGGTATGGAAGTAATATTGTCTCTTTGCCCACATATGTGGTCCTCTCCAAGGTTTCTCATAGTCATCATGGTTGACGTCCCACTGGGGTGAGTTTTTCCTTGCCCTTATGTGGGCCCTACCGCGGATGTCGTTGTGGTTTGTGCAGCCATTTGAGGCACTTGTGATTTAGGGCTATACTGCATAAATAAACATGGATTGATTGATTGAGATAGATAGATAGATAGATATATAGATGGATGGATTGATGGATGGATCGATGGATGGATGGATGGATGGATAGATAGATAGATAGATAGATAGATAGATAGATAGATAGATAGATAGATAGATAGATAGAGAGAGAGAGAAGAGAGAGAGAGAGAGAGAGAGAGAGAGAGAGAGAGAGAGAGAGAGAGAGAGAGAGAGAGAGAGAGAGAGAGAGACATAGATAGATAGAAAGATAGATAGTACTTTATTGATTCCTTCAGGAGAGTTCCCTCAGGAAAATTCAAATTCCAGCAGCAGTGCACAGAATTGAGATCGAAGCATTATACAATTGAATTATAATAATAACAAATTATGCAAATTATTGAGTTATTTGTATGTCACATTTTCATATGTATACAATTTATTTGTATGTTATTTCAAATCTCTAAAATATGATTACAAATATGCCTTTATTTATACAATTTATTTATTTATTTGTATATTTATAAGATATGAATATGTATTAATATCAATCAATCAATCAATCAATGTTTAATTATATAGCCCTAAATCACTAGTGTCTCAAAGGGCTGCACAAACCACTACGACATCCTCGGTAGGCCCACATAGGAAAACTCACACCCAGTGGGACGTCGGTGACAATGATGACTATGAGAACCTTGGAGAGGAGGAAAGCAATGGATGTCGAGCGGGTCCAACATGATACTGTGAAAGTTCAATCCATAATGGATCCAACACAGTCGCGAGAGTCCAGTCCAAAGCGGATCCAACACAGCAGCGAGAGTCCCGTTCACAGCGCAGCCAGCAGGAAACCATCCCAAGCGGAGGCGGATCAGCAGCGCAGAGATGTCCCCAGCCGATACACAGGCAAGCAGTACATGGCCACCGGATCGGACCGGACCCCCTCCAGAAGGGAGAGTGGGACATAGAAGAAAAAGAAAAGCAACGGCAGATCAACTGGTCTAAAAAGGGAGTCTATCTAAAGGCTAGAGTATACAAATGAGTTTTAAGGTGAGACTTATATGCTTCTACTGAGGTGGCATCTCGAACTGTTACCGGGAGGGTATTCCAGAGTACTGGAGCCCGAACGGAAAACGCTCTATAGCCCGCAGACTTTTTTTGGGCTTTGGGAATCAATATCATTTACCATAAGTTGATTAACGTGGACCCTGACTTAAACAAGTTGAAAAACTTATCCGGGTGTTACCATTTAGTGGTCAATTGTACGGAATATGTACTGAACTGTGCGATCTACTAATAAAAGTTTCAATCAATCAATTAATCTAATCATATTGATATATATAAGTTGTTAAGCTGTTGATCGGCCGCCGGGCCACACCTGGTGCTAATCAGCAAGCTTCTATTGTGTGCCTGCCTCGCGTGCTCCTTAGCGCTCGAGGATTGATCTTTGTTTCGGACCTCACATGTATATATATATATACATATATATATATATATATATGTCTTGATTGGATTATCCAGAGAATAGTGCTCGATACCGTGGTAGAGCGCAATATGTAGGCGTGGGAAAAAATCACAAGACTACTTCATCTCTACAGATCTGTTTCATGAGGGGTTCCCTCAATCATCAGGAGATTTTAATGGAAGCATTCACATACAATGGTTTATATAGAGCACAGAGTGGGTGGGTACAAGCAGGCGTAGGGTGTGGTGATTGGCTCATGTGTTACCTAGGAGGTGTTTCCGTCTATGGCGGCATGTTGAAATGATTTCACTGCGCTTGTTGAGAGATGATAGATCTGGATGATATATAATAAACAGTTTCTCTTTTAAGCATAGGTTGCATCTTTTATTACCACTGTTGTAAGGTGTGCTGGATGCAAGAATTTGCCATGTTATTGAATATTCAACATTATTGTCTTTGAGGTTCCAAATGTGTTTGCTGAGTTCTGTAGAATTCTGCAAAGTCTGGTTTCTAAAGGAGGCGTTGTGATTATTCCATCTTGTTTTGAACGCTCCTTCGGTTAATCCTACGTACGTGTCGGATGTGTTAATGTCCTTGCGTATTACCTTTGCTTGGTAAACGACTGATGTCTGTAAGCACCTTCCGTTGAGAGGGCAATCAGGTTTCTTGCGACAGTTACATTCATTATTGGTTTCAGAGTCGTTTAGTCTGGGGGTAGGCAGTCCTTTTGCAATTGCTTTGTTGTGGTTTGAAATGATTTGTTGCATGTTATTCATACAGCTGTAGCTCAATTTAATGTTGTTCTTGTTGAATATTTTTCTTAGGGTGTTGCCTTTGGGGAAGTGTTTGTCGATCAGAGTGAGGAACTTGCGGCCGATGTTGGTTGAGACGTCTTTGCTGAATGGCGGATTGTACCAGATGATGTTGTTTCGTTTTCTGCTCTTTTTTGGTTGGTTTCTTGGGGTGGGTTCATAGGTGAGGGTGAAGTTGTATGCGCTTTCATCAAGTGCTTTCTGGTACGGGGGGGTTGCTTGGTCGAATTCAGCTTTGCTAGATGACAGCATCGATAGCCTTTTATTAATTCCGGTAGGTATTCTTTTCGTGGTGGTGGGTGGGTGGTTGCTGTCGTGGTGCACGTATTGGAGTGTTGTGTTGGGTTTCGTGAATGGTTGGTAGCTGTTATTTCTCAGGTTGAAAGTGACGTCGAGGAAGTTGACGGTTTGCTTGTTGGCTTCAATCGTGATCCGTAGGCCGTTTTCTTTGAAGATTTGGCATATGCGCTTCTTGGTGTTCTCGCTGCTCCTTGGCGAGGCGCGGCACACTGCCAGTCCATCATCACGGTAAATACCAAGGTTCAGGTTGAGGCTAGCAAGCTGGGAGAGGAGGAAACTCCCAACGAGTTCGCACGTTTCTGCGCCGTCAAAACTCCCCATAGTAACGTCAAATGTTGAATTGTTCTTTTTTTGCCATGGTGTACTGTTGTGGATGAGTATGGAGTTCTTTGCGTGGATGATGATGTTTCTTTCGTTGCTTGTGATTGAGTCGTAGTCCGAGGCGAAGTTTAGTGCTTGGGTCAGTAGGTCTTGCGTGATGGAAGGGTAAAATTCTTCGATGTCGAAGGAGATAAAGTTGTGTTGTTGTTTGTCTTGGATGTTGTTGAACCATTTGATTACTGCTGCTGAAATGTCACACAAGAAATGTCAATAATGACTTTATTTTAACAAAACAATCTTAGGGTACATTAAATATATGTTTCTTATTGCAAGTTTGGTTTGTCCTTAAATGAAATAGTGAACATACAGTACAAATACAGTACAGATCTCCCCGTGAATGCGTGGGTTCCCTTCGGGTACTCCGGCTTCCTCCCACTTCCAAAGACATGCACCTGGGGATAGGTTGATTGGCAACACTAAATTGGCCCTAGTGTGTGAATGTGAGTGTGAATGTTGTCTGTCCATCTGTGTTAGCCCTGCGATGAGGTGGCGACTTGTCCAGGGTGTACACCGCCTTCCGCCCGATTGTAGCTGAGATAGGCGCCAGCGCCCCCCGCGACCCCGAAAGGGAATAAGCGGTAGAAAATGGATGGATGGATGGACAGTACAAGACAACTTGTATTTTAGTAGTGAGTAAACAAACAAAGACTCCTAATTTAGCTGCTGACGTGTACAGTAACATATTGTGTCATTTATCATTCTATTATTTTGTCAACATTATCAAGGAAAAGTCGTAGAAAATGAATATTCTCGCAAAATGTGTTTGTCATTGTTGTTTAGTGTGGTTTCACTATATGGCACATGTTTATGACAGTGTTGGCGTTGTTCATATGCCACCCTTAGCGTGACATGTAAGGCTGTTGACTAAGTATGACCGTCATTCACGTGTGTGTAGTGTGTTCAAAGTTAAGAAGATCGTTCTAATAAATAATGATCGGACGTAGTGAAATCTTGACTTTACCTTTGTATCTTTTTCTTCTTTCTTTCTTTTATATATTTATATAGCGCTTTTTTCTCAAGTGACTCATAGCGCTTTACATAGTGAAACCCAATATCTAAGTTACATTCAAACCAGTGTGGGTGGCACTGGAAGCAGGTGGGTAAAGTTTCTTGCCCAAGGACACAACGGCAGTGACTAGGGTGGCAGAAGCAGGAATCGAACCTGCAACCCTCAAGTTGCTGGCATGGCCACTCTACCAACCGAGCTAAACCGCCCTATAGATCTATTGTAGCAAATCCATAGTTATGAGTCCCGGGTGCTGTGGCGTGGAGTCAAGCATGTTTTGCTATCACTTGTCCTACAGGATTGATACTTGAAATAAATGCACTTTTTAGAGGCGGTAGAGTAGTATCGCGGTATTAGGGTATACCGTACAACCCTATTTCAGAGTCACAGAACTATCGAGCTCGTAAGTTGTGGTACTACTATACTACTGTACTACAACTACATATTGTATAATAGTATATTATTATGTATATTTTTGATGCTGATAAATTATCAAATGAAAGTATTGGACTCTTAAGAGACGACTCAAACGTGTAGTGACAGTTTCAGGGAAGAAAGCATCATTTGGAAATCTACAACCCGAAGGCCAACATCTGGATCAGGGCCCTGCGCCTCCTGATGGAGGCCTGCTCGGCAACTGCTCCTTTCACTCTTTCGCCCTCGGGGCAGTCTTTCCTCACTCGGTCTTCCCGGGGGTAATTGTGGGGTAATTTATGAAGTTCTGTCAGCATGGAGCAGGCCAGTGTATGGGACAGCCTGCTGACTGAACCCATACAACTTGAGAGGACAAGCCATGGATTCCTTTTATCCCGCTCATAATCGGCACTCCTCCTGGTACCCCTTGCCCTGCAGCGCTCCTCAGCATGTGATCCTCCATGGCCCCTTAAAGAAGGGAGGGAAAGTTATTGGACTTTTAAGTGACTCATAAACATCCAAGAAGATTTTCATAGCACTTTTGTGCCTTTTTGTCTTCGCTGAAATAATGCAATTGTTGCCAACGGTTTAAATGAATAAATCACCAGTGCAGTTTGTTCAAGCGGATATATTGTTCGCTGAAACACTTGTCATCCCGTTTAGACTGGTTGTGAAACAACTTTATACATTTTACTTTGAGACTACAACTCAAAGTGAGACATGGTAATAGTATTGATAATTCAAATCAAATGCTGTCAGGGAATTTAATCTCAAAACTTTAATATTAACGAAAAAACTGATGAAAAAAAAAACATATTAATATGGTTTATTTTATTTTGGACATGCATACAATTTCAACATGGTACATCACATATTTCCAGTATTTCATTACAACAGGTCCAAAAAAGAGTAGGAAGAAGAAGAACGTGTTTAATTCTACCTTTTCCATATCAGAGCAGTTCCTCCCAGTTGTTTGTTCCTTTGCTGCACTCAATTTGTAACACAAACATATCAATGTAGTTCACATGAATGAATAGTTAAGTACGTTTTGATTCACCGTTTGAGTACAGAATGAGATCAATATCAATCAATCAGTCAATCAAAGTTGACTTATATAGTCCTTAATCACAAATGTCTCAAAGGGCTGCACGAGCAAAAACAACATCACATCAGGGCAAGAAAACATTTTTTGTTACACTCTTAGTAAATGAAGCATACTTGTGTAGTTATTTCCCCATATTTCTACATTAGAGAATATGGAGTCATTTGTTTTGTCCTGAACATATTTTGTTTTGTTCATTATTGAAGCATTTATTGCCACCTTATGTGTTATATTTTTATATGAGATTTCCAATTCATTGCATCATCTATTTTTACACCCCAAAATCAGATTTTTCCCCCCTATCAATGTCTAAACCGTCTATTTGTATTTGTGTATGACTTTCTCTTCTTCTGTTACCGCATAGCACTATTGTAGTTTTTGTCAAACTATATCTTAAATTAAATCATTTATTCTACTTCTATTTGTATCAGCTTCTGTGCTTTGTCTCCTGAATAAAATGCTGCTGTACTGTGTGCAAATAAGTCCTTTGAAACTTTACAAATGACAGAACTATTTTGGTCCCGGTATTGATCCCAGGGGTACACTGCAAGACATATTAAGAGCAATACGTGTGTGATTGCCTATCTTCACGTATTGCTCCCTGTTGTTTATATAGCTTCTTACCCACTTCAAGACCAGCCCTCTGATGCCATACCGTTCTAGTTTGTTAATTAAGATAGCATAGGGGTTAGTACATGTGCCTCACAATACGAAGGTCCTGAGTAGTCCCGAGTTTAATCCCGGGCTCGGGATCTTTCTGTGTTGAGTTTGCATGTTCTCCCTGTGACTGCATGGGTTCCCTCCGAGTACTCCAGCTTCCTCCCAACGCCAAAGACATGCACCTGGGGATAGGTTGATTGAACACTAAATTGGCCCTAGTGTGTGAATGTGAGTGTGAATGTTGTCTGTCCATCTGTGTTGGCCCTGCGATGAGGTGGCAATTTGTCCAGGGTGTACCCAGCCTTTCCTCTCAAATGCAGCTGAGATAGGCTCCAGCACCCCCTGCAACCCCTAAAAGGGACAAGCGGTTGAAAATGAATGGATGGATGGATGGATGATTAATTGTGTGAAATGCTTTTGTTAGGTCGAAAACACTTACTTTCTATTGCTTTGTTGTTTCGTCTGTTATTTCAATTAATGGCATCAACGTGGAAATGTTGGCTTTGTATCCCTATTGGTTGTCTACGATTGTTTGACTTTCATTGATGAATATGTCCAATATGTTGTACAATCATTTTCCAATAATTTTACAAATTGTGGAAGTAAGAAAACCAGTCCATTGTTTGTAGACTGTTGTTTGTGTTCAGTCTTATATATTGGTAAATCTTTTGATATTTTCATTTTGTTTGGGAATTTGCGTGTTTAAAATGATAGGTTGCTGATTAATGGTTCTGAAATCTCCTAAAATAACCTTTCTATCGTTTCCATGTCAATTCCGTTACTATCAAAATGGTAAAAAAATGTAGCTGAACGTTTTCCAAGGGGACTGCTCTCGACCACATGCCAAGATAAAAGCCCAATGTGCATGTACATAAGATGTAGCTACTGATCCTGTTCAACAATAGCCAACCGAGTGTGAAGGAAGCCTTTTGGTCCACACTGCAAGTTTGTCCTTCAGCTTAGCGCTTTATTGAGCCATGATAGGCCTTAATCTTGCCTGATCCTCTGTCGCTACAAGCATATGCCTGTGATAATACCCTCATTTTCTGGTCACCTGAACACTTTCAATGGCGTGCACCCTATGTGATAGAAGAAAAAGGGTCTCTAAACCTTAAGAACGTCTGTCACGCCGCACTCCAATTGGACGGAAGGTCATGAAAGGTGCCGCGCAGAGAAGAAAGTCAAACAGCCAAATGGGGGGGTTAAAAACTGAAGGATTATGTGGAAACATGAGGGTGGCTATGCATTCATTTGCAAAATGCAAAACTCAGAGACCCTTGTGTCTCTCTGTGTGGCCCGTTGCCTCTGCAAACACATGAATAAGAATAAGACAGAGGAGTAGAATGGGATTTATTTGACTCATGCATATATATCTGTAAAGAGCGATTGATTATATTTTCTTTATTTATTAAGCCCTTAACAATGATCTATGTGTGATACAGAAATCTTCATTTTTTACAAAGCTATTCAGAGTTTATAAGTGATAATCTCCTTGATTTTACCTCATGTACAATCTGATAAATGCGAAACACCGTTTGACAGGCATTGACGTTAAAGTGTGTCAAAACACAAGAAAAACTGTACCACAGATCCAGCCATTGAAAGGTCTGAAAAGACCGTAGAGAATGAAACCCAGACCATTGTGTCCGACATAGTTAATTAGGCTCTGACCCAATTAGCGAGGGGGAAATCCAGCAGCCTATGTTGGCGCTAAGCCTAACGATGGGAAAATCCATATGCTCCAAATAAACGGCCAATGTTGTTGCCCAAGGTTCTCCAATTATAATATCACTAAATGTTGGCAGGGGCAAAGCGGCCTGTGGGGAACCCTGATGAAGCTCCAGTGGGGGGGTCCTCTGGGCCCCCTTGATTTCTACTCTTGTGTTTGAGGAGCACACATAATGGAGTGAATCTAACACAGCATCACAGGAGACGATGTGCCGTGGGTCAATGAAGTAACCACTTTAACAATGCTATAAAAGACTTTCAAAGTTAGTGGTCAGTTGTTTATGGAACAAACGTGATGCAGCACTGACAAACCCACTGTCAGAGGAATGTCTTCTTTTGGGTATATGCAGTATAAGCAAGGGTTTACACTGCTCAGGAGGAAGTTCTTGAGCTCAACAGTAAAAGATAGACTTTAGACCAGGTATGTTAAACTTGTTTTTGAGGGACACATCGCAATTATGCTTGTCCTCAGAGGGCCACTTGATTGATGTGGCGGACCAAATACAATGATGTGGTGGACTACTTTAAAGGATGTTTTGGACCACATTAAATGATGTGGCACTCCATGTTAAATGATGTGGCAGGCCATTTTACATGAAGTAGAAGGCCAGATAAGGCCACCAGGCCTTGAGCTTGACATATGTGCTGTAGACTGTAGAAACAAAACCAAATCGCATTTATGGTTGCCCACAGACCACTTCTACTAAATTGTGAGGCAGACCAAATCAAATGGCATCGCAGACCACTTCAAATTATGGGGTAGACACATTGAATGATATGGTGGGCCACATTAGATGATGTGGTGGATCACATTAAATTATGTGGCAGACCCCATTGAATGATGCGGTGGACCACATTGGATGATGTGGCAATGATATAGCAGACTACAGTGACTGACGTGGCGGACCATATTAAATGATGTGGAACATCACATTAGATGATGTAGCGGGCCATTTTAAATGATGGGACAACAACATTTCATGATGTGGCGAACCACATTAAATTAATGGTGGCCCACGTTAAATGATGTAATGGGCCAGATTAGACAATGTAGCAGACCACATTAAATCATATGGTGGGCCACTTTAAATTACATGGCCGACCACATTAAATGATGCAGTGGGCCAGATCTGGCTTTCGATCCTTGGCTCTGATACTTCTTTCTATACACTGTAGACACACAGCCACTAAAGCATGAACCTGTGATCGATCCAGCCTTCACATCTGATGTACAAATGAATGTTTGATGGAAAGTTATACGTCACAAATATACAGTGGGGCAAAAAAGTATTTAGTCAGCCACTGATTGTGCAAGTTCTCCCACTTAAAATGATGACAGAGGTCTGTAATTTTCATCATAGGTAGACTTACTGTGAGAGTCAGAATGATAAAAAAAATCGAGGAATTCACATTGTAGGAATTTTAAAGAATTTATTTGTAAATTATGGTGGAAAATATCTATTTGGTCAACCATTCAAAGCTCTCACTGATGGAAGGAGGTTTTGGCTCAAAATCTCACGATGCATGATGATTCCACCCCCATGTTTCACAGTAGGTATGGTTTTCTTGGGATGCAACTCAGTATTCTTCTTCCTCCAAACACGACGAGTTGAGTTTATACCAAAAAGTTCTATTTTGGTTTCATCTGACCACATGACATTCTCCCAATCTTCTGCTGTATCATCCATGTATCCATTTTGGTATAAACTCAACTCGTCGTGTTTGGAGGAAGAAGAATACTGAGTTGCAACCCAAGAACACCACACCTACTGTGAAGCATGGGGGTGGAAACATAATGCTTTGGGGCTGTTTTTCTGCTAAGGGGACAGGACGATTGATCCATGTTAAGGAAAGAATGAATGGGGCCATGTATCGTGAGATTTTGAGCCAAAACTTCCTTCCATCAGTGAGAGCTTTGAATGGTTGACCAAAATACTTATTTTCCACCATAATTTACAAATAAATTATTTTAAATTCCGACAATGTGAATTCCTGGATTTTTTTTTTCACATTCTGTCTCTCACAGTTGAAGTGTACCTATGATGAAAATTACAGACTTCTGTCATCATTTTAAGTGCGGGAACTTGCACAATTGGTGGCTGACTAAATACTTTTGTGCCCCACTGTAAATATTTAAACTTTGTGCTGTTATACAATTCTGTTATTCCAAAGCAACATTGTGTGGATATGAGAGTGCAAGTAACTTTATGGTTGAATTAAGGAAGACAATACCCTGCCCTCTCCTTAGTATCTTTTTAACTACATCCTCCTTTCTTAGAGGACCCCCTTCTTGTGATAGTGATGCAATTTCGCAGACAGTTTGGAGGACCAAGTCAAATTTATCCGACCCTCTTTGTCTTGAGCTTCTGGTTGAATTGTATCTAGTCTGCCATTAACGCTGCTCTTTACATGTTCAAGCGCCTCATATGGGGCTTCATGCCTTTCAGGGTGTTGCATAGAAACCATATGTAAATAAGGCCTTCGAGGCATCATATATCTGCTGCTATGGTGCAGGGCAATAAGGTTGTCTGTTTGATTTTAGGTTGACACTCTCACTTTTACTTTGCTTTCATTGTCTGACGTAAGCATGTACAAAAATCATCAAATGAATGAAACATAACATAGTATGTGTACTCTGAGAGAACAAGTACAAAAGCTTGGATGTACAGTAAAGACAACAACAAAAAATTATGTAAAAAACTTTTTCACAAGGCATATACTGTATGTCAATCTCTATAAATATGTTTTTACAATGAGAATTACTATATTGTATTTAACTTAGTTACTGTAAATGTATTGGAGTCATGCGCCATTTTAATCCGATGAAAGCTATGAACCTCCTTCCCCAACAATATTCACATAGCGTTGCCATGGTTACTTTGAAAAACTAACCTGATTACCGTATTTTCTGCGCTATAAGGCACACCTAAAAACCTTAAATTTTCTTATATATGGACCAAAATTGAGCCACAATAAGCGGTAAAAAATGGATGGATGGATGGATGGAGGTCTTACAACTACGGTAAGCGGCCGCCAACTTCATTTTCCCCCGTAGAAGAAGAAGTGCGCTTCTTCTTCGGTAAGCAGCCGCCAACCTTTTTTTGCCCCTGTAGGAGAAGAAGCGCGTGGTGCATGCTGGGATATATGATTGCGGGAGGCGTGCCGTTTCTGCGTGTTTATGTAAAGACCCCAAAATGGCTCCTCTTAAGAGACACGCTTACGACGCAGAGTTTTGACTCAAGGCGATCAGTCACACAGTAGAAGACGGGAATAGAACAGCAGCGAGAGAATTTAACATTAACAGCAGCAACACTGACTCGTTTAATGACGACTTCGACGAGACATGTTGGATGCAGTATTCGCCCAACTGTTTGATTCGAACACTGAAGAAGAAGAATTTGAGGGATCCGTGGACGAGGAATAACTTAATAAAGTGAGCTGTACATGTTTATTTTGTGTGTTGTGTTTCGTGACATTATCTTTTGAGCAACGTTGAGTTCTTGGGGAAAATAATAAAACACCTG
This sequence comes from Nerophis ophidion, assembly GCF_033978795.1. Classification (NCBI taxonomy): domain Eukaryota; kingdom Metazoa; phylum Chordata; class Actinopteri; order Syngnathiformes; family Syngnathidae; genus Nerophis; species Nerophis ophidion. The sequence goes on from NC_084613.1 coordinate 54,695,730, forward strand.
TTTATTAATTTTGGGAGTGAACGGAGTTGTCAGAACGCTGGTTTGTAATCTATTAATGAAGTTTGACTGACCTATCTGACTGTTTTGTTGACATTCCCTTTAGCGCAGCTCCATCTAAAGGATGCAGACCATAACCCCAGCCTCTACTGTAGCACCTATTCTATGCACCGTATAATCCGGCGCGCCTTATAGTGCAGAAAATACGGTACTCCTTTAAACAGTAACTTGGTCACTTTAGTGATCACTTTAATTGAAGAGTAACCATGTTAGATTCCAAGTTTCAGAATTTGTTACATTTTGCCGCCAGCACATACACTATGTTGCCAAAAGTGTTTGGCCACACAACCAAATGATCAGAATCAGGTGTCCTAATCACTTAGCCCGGCCACAGGTGTATAAAATCAAGCACTTAGGCATGGAGACTGTTTCTACAAACATTTGTGAAAGAATGGGCCGCTCTTAGGAGCTCAGTGATTTCCAGTGTGGAACTGTCACAGGATGCCACCTGTGCAACAAATCCAGTCGTGAAATGTCTTCGCTCCTAAATATTCCAAAGTCAGCTTCCATGTTCACATTATTAGAGTTTGGGAACAACAGCAACTCAGTCATGAAGTGGTAGGTCACGTGAACTGACAGAGAGGGGTCAGGGGATGCTGAAGCACATAGTGCAAAGAGGTCACCGACTTTCTGCACAGTCAGTTGCTACAGAGCTTCAAACTTTATGTGACCTTCCAATTAGCCCACGTACAGTAAGCAGAGAGCTTAATGGAATGGGTTTCCATGGCCGACAGCTGCATCTAAGCCATACATCACCAAGTCCAATGCAAAGCATCGGATGCAGTGGTGTAAACTTTGTAAAGCACGACGCCACGGGACTCTACCGAGTGTGACATTTGGTGGAGGAGGAATTATGGTGTGGGGTTGTTTCTCGGGAGTTGGGTTTGACCCCTTAGTTCCAGTGAAAGTAACTTTGAAGGCTCCAGGATGCCAAAACATTTTGTACAATTCTATGCTCACAACCTTGTGGGAACAGTTTGGAGCGGGCCCCTTCCTATTCCAACATGACTGTGCACAAGTGCACAAAGAAAGGTCAATAAAGACATGGATGACAGAGTCTGGTGTGGATAAACTTGACTGGTCTGCACAGTGTCCTGACCTAAACCCGATAGAAAACCTTTGTGATGAACTAGAATGGAGACTGAGAGCAAGGCCTTCTCGACCAACATCAGTGTGTGACCTCACCAATGCGCTTTTGGAAGAACGGTCAAAAATTCCTATAAACACACTCTGCAACCTTGTGGACAGCCTTCCCAGAAGAGTTGAAGCTGTAATAGCTGCAAAAGGTGGACCGACATCATATTGAACCCTATGGGTTAGGAATGGGATGGCACTTCAAGTTCATATGTGAGTCAAAGCAGGTGATCAAATACTTTTTGGCAATATAGTGTAGTTTTCAACAAACTGAGCTAACAAAAAGTCAAAATAAAGACTTTATTTCTAACTAGAATATGCCCATCTCTCTCTTCCCTCCATTGATTTTTATGTTTATGTTGCTTGCTCCTGAGTATGTATTACATCAGGTGAGCAGATGTGATTTTTGAATTGGGGGTAACCAAACTGTCAGCAACTCAACGACTTGTTTTTCCACTCCATCTCTTTTTTTAAATATGTTTTGTTTAAGCATTTTTATGAAAAATAGTGTAACATTAACAACATACAGTATGTACTGTACTGTACATAAATTAATATACTGTATACTGTGGCAGAAGTAATAAGTGTCTTGTCCAGGGTGTACGATGCCTTCTACCCGAATGCAGCTGAGTTAGGCTCCAGCACCCCTTGCGACCTTGAAAGGGACAAGTGGTAGAAAATGGATGGATGGATGGAAGTAACAGTGCTCCCAAACAAATCTATAAAGAAGCAGACTCAAAGATTAATACTCAAACTGACAATAAATTGAAAATGGCAATAGTAACGCACAAAGACATGAATTAGTAACTATAGTCTGATTAATGGTTTGAAAACATTAACACGTTAGATTACTTGCTAGTGAAAAACTGAAAAACATACCTTTCTTTATCACCTATGCAACGTGTATAATATACAGTATATAATCTACTAAGCATTACGGTATGAAAGTTTTTTTTTCAATGTTTATGTGCATTTGTTTGGATATTATTATTATTATGATTATATAGGGACATTTAAAACACTCCCTTGTGGTCTACATATAATGTCATAGTGGTTCTTTGGTCAAAATAAATTATGTTTTATCTGTCATCTTCAAACCGCTTTCTGATAGTCTCTTCAAGATACGCCGTTTTGTTGGCGGTCCTATTTATGTGCCTCCACTTCGATTACATTTTCTCTCCATCAGCCACGTTGTAGTTTTTAGCGCTTCCACATTGAGTCCATTGAGAAATATGTTATACCTATACATCACATTATAATAGGCGCAGGATGCATGTTCATGTACGAGCCTGTCTCTCCCACAACAAGAAAATAGAGAAAAAGAAGGAACTTATTAACGCCAGGTCCTGACGACAATGGTTAACTGGCGCAAAGCTCTTGGTGTAAAACTTTACCATATACAGGTATGGAGCTATCCGCTGACATCACATGTTAGGAAAACATCACAAGTTGTGTAAATTCAAAAAGGTTCGTTCAGCGAAAGTATGAAGGAAGGCAAGATTGTTTTATAAATATCACCCCCATGTCTGCATGGTTTGATTCAACATTTTCGGGACTATGTAGATACAAATACACAAAAAAAGGTACCAATCGTTAAGAAAACTTGGTTTCGCATATTTGGGCAATAAAAATATAATGATAATTATCCCATCCATCCATTTTCTACCGCTTATTCCCTTTCGGGTCGCAGGGGGCGCTGGTGCCTATCTCAGCTACAATCGGGCGGAAGGCAGTGTACACCCTGGACAAGTCGCGACCTCATAGCAGGGCCAACACAGATAGACAGACAACATTCACACTCACATTCACACACTAGGGCCAATTTAGTGTTGCCAATCAACCTATCCCCAGGTGCATGTCTTATGAGGTAGGAGGAAGCTGGAGTACCCGGAGGGAACCCACGCATTAACGGGGAGGACATGCAATCCCCACACAGAAAGATCCCAAGCCCGGGATTGAACCCAGGACTACTCGGGACCTTCGTATTGTGAGGCAATTGCACTAACCCTTTGCCACCGTGAATTATGTCATAATTAATAATTTTTTTCACAGTTAAAAATCCAGGTAAACATTCCCTGGAATAGAGTTATTTTGCTCAAGATGTATGTGCATTTGTTTAAATATTAATTTTAATAAGCGGTAGAAAATGGATGGATGGATGGATGGATGATTACAGTAATCCTCGTTATTTTTTTCCGAACATCCATCCATCCATTTTTTCTACCGCTTATCCCTTTCGGGGTCGCGGGGGGTGCTGGAGCCTATCTCAGCTGCGCTCGGGTGCCCGAACATGACTTGGATAAATTAATTTATTTAAAGTAGTAATCATTAATCGAATATTTTCAGGCATGAAAAAAACAGTTTGCAACCTTGTAAATACATTTTGCAATTAATGAGAGCCCTCTATACATGAAATAACACCCTAGGTTAATTGGCAACACTAAATTGGCCCTAGTGAATGTGAGTGTGAATGTTGTCTGTCCATCTGTGTTGGCCTCCGATGAGATGGCGACTTGTCCAGGGTGTACCCCGCCTTCCGCGAGATAGGGACCAGCGCCCCCCGCGACCCCAAAGGAAATAAGCGGTAGGAAATGGATGGATGGATAGTCACCTTTAGACACTTTTAATCCAATAAAACAAATGGTTTGGTAAATGAGTGGTGGAGCACTTTTGGTTGATGGTGTGTGTTGGTTATTCAAAATGGCGTACCCTGGGAGTCCATATCGGGTTACATTTTATTTGCTGTCTATATCAATGTCTTGGGTCATAATGCAACCTGCGCAAAATGAAATGTTTGTGCGGAGGACACTCTGCAATCTGCTTTTAATGTTATTGTCAGTCCTCTGTCTGAACGCTGATAATGGCATATTATTGTTATTTACAAATGTAATTGTGTCTGGGTAATGTTTGTTTTAGTTGTATTTTGTGGTGTTTTTACATGTGTTTTATGTGAAATGTATTTGTGCTGTTAATTTGGCCATGAAGACCTACCAGCAAAAGAGATTGTGAATATCAATGGGTCTAGTTCTAGTTTAAATAAAGGTCACTAACGAACTAACAAATAGTAATCAGTCTGCCTGAGGCTGAGCCAATCTGTGGCCACAATACTAAACAGCATGACGTGATTGGTTCGGTCTCATCTATTTTTTGTTGATTTAGCCATTTTTATGCTTGGATGCTAAAATGTATAATTTGCTTTAACAATCTGCTGACCCTTTGCTGTATAATATGCAAAACATTACAATGTTTCGAATGAAAGTTTTAGCTATCCTGCTGAAATGCTTAGGAGCTTAACACATCTGATTAAATGTGTTGGTGTTCATCTTTAGTGGGGGTGGTGGTGATGGGGCGGGGGGTGTTAAATGTGGGTGTGGGAAGGTAAAAATGGGGGCTTCGGGACAACTTGTGTGTGTTAGGGGGTGAACATGTGTCCCCTCTGCAATTGGCTGTGGCTCTAAGTGTCTCATTATGCAGTGTATTGTTCCTTTGTTGTGGTGGTGGTATAAATACACCCCACTTGTCCAGAGGGTGACAGTTAAGACAGACTGGTCATCAGACTGAAAAAAAAGTGAAGGGAGACTGTGGCTACACAGGCGAGGAAACATTTGAAAAGTTAAATTTTGGACAGTTTTGCTTATTTTCCTTGCTTAAATCAAAATGGATTCTGATGCCGGTTCCACCAGCAGTCGTTCTTCATCCCCAGACCTAGTCGTGGATGACTCAGCCAGGAACTTCTTCTCCAACAAGATGTTTCAGACGTACTGCCAAGACAACCGAGCAGACAGAGACGCCGACCCGGGCCGCATGGACGGAAAGCCTAAAAGTCGATCTCAGCCCAGCAAGGAAGAGATGCAAGACTTGAGACTGAAAGTGAACAGTCGGGAGAGGAAGAGGATGCACGATCTGAACCAGGCCATGGATGGCTTGAGGGAAGTCATGCCCTATGCTCATGGCCCGTCGGTCCGCAAGCTGTCCAAAATATCTACCTTGCTGCTAGCAAGAAACTATATTCTTATGCTGTCCAGCTCTTTGGAGGAGATGAAGAAGCTGGTGGGAGACGCGTACGGCGCAAGCGCTGCCGTCCAGAGTCGCACAGTCGCCCACGCCGCCATCACCACTGCAGCACCACCTGCCCACCTGCCCTTGCATCCCCTGACCCAGTCCCTGCACTCTCTGGTGGGCTCCACCCAGCATCATGCACCAACTGCAGTGACAACTCCAACCCCACACTCACCCCCAACCACTAGCTTCCTTGGTTTCCACGCTCCGGTCCAGGGCCTTCTGAAGGACCCCCTCCACCTGTCCAGCTCCTACAGACACTTCCCCGGCATGCCTTGCCCCTGCTCTCTGTGCCAAACTTTGCCCGCACCAACGTCTTCATTGCACAGCCTGGCAATGAACAAACTGTAAAAAAAAACAACTAAAAACCAAGCAACTTAAACTGCGGACCTGATGACTTATATTGTATATGATGTATGTGCATTTTCAACCATGTGAACTGCTGCTATTTTTATGGATGATCTCTTCTGCATTGCTTTAAGAGAAATATTCGAAATGCACAAGGTATTTTAGTGGAGTAGCAAACGTTGTAATTTATCTTATGATGAATGTTGAAGAAATAATGTTAAGAGAGTTGACTCTTGTATGTTTTTTGTACTGGATTTCTATTTTCCTAAATTAAATTGTTATCATACTCTTGACTGATGACTTCTTAAACCTCTTACATTCTTCTTGGTCCACTTTTCTTAAACAAACATCTATACACAGCTCATAAAATTCATGTTGTCATTGGTTGCTAACCAGCTTTGAAGTCTTGACCTCTTAAAGAGCAAAGCAGGGACAGAAGGGTGACAACACAGATGCTGAATGTGCAGGCGTTCTTGCACCAAGGGACCATCCATCTTTACCTCAACAGGGTGTAAGAGATGAAAGGACGACACAGGCGCCAGGACGGCGCGTCACTTTTGTCCAACACAGGCGAGGGAAGTAAGAGCCATGTCTCGGAGCTCTAGGGCCAACCATTTGTCTCTGCCTCTCATGACTTCAGTATTAGCATAAATGTTTGATCATCTTAGTAAACGTTGCTTTAAATACAGAAAATGTGAAAATATATTTCTATAAGTAGAAATGATTCATCAGCTAAATTGCAAACACAGCGATTACCATGGACATGATTTAGGCAAACAACACAACAATGACCTGCCTTCACTTAGCAACAAATCAAGCGTGTAAAATACATGCTTATCCTCCCACGGCTGACAGATGAGCTGCAGATCAGGGGAGAAATGAAGAGATGTAACTCATTCTCGCCTGCCGCCCTCTCCTGAGAGCACTGAATGGGGCTGAACAATAGCCATGCGTGGGACACAAAGACCGGAGGAGTCGGAGCTCTCGTGCCTGGGACACAGACCCCCTCCATTCAATCTACAGTTCATCATGGTAACAAGCGCTGTCAGGCCAAAAAGCCTGACACCCTCACTCACCACAAAGGCGGTTAACTCTAATATATGAGGCTATTGACACAGTAAAGAGCCCCTGTCAGTGCTGGGGGATTGTCAGCTGTGGGATGTCTCAGTGGGGGGAGGCAGCTGCCAGCCAAACCGAGCAGTGGCGCTTCTGGCGTGGGGACAGGCATTGCTGCATCACCTGGTCCCCTGACACAGAGCCCTGAGGTCCTCCCACGCAAGCCCCCCTCCTTGTATGGGGACACAGGTGGGAATGGGAAGCAGAACACATTGTGGAGATTAGTGGGGACCGGCCTCCCTTTGGTCGAGGTAGATAATTAGAGACATTGACTTGTGCAAAGCTGGTGTTTCCTGATCGGCAGCAGATGGTGTTAACCCACGGTAGGGTGAAAGTGTCTGTGAGTGTGCGGTGTAATGGATATGCTTCTTAAATCATACAATAAGGGCCATTATGGTCAGAATCTGCTGCCATCAAAAGTGACAGTGCTAACAAGGTGTGGAATTATGATGTGTACTTATAATGAGACATACAATTGTTTACAAAAGACTTTGACTAAGGATTTTCACAGTCAAATCTGTTTTGCGGTTTTTTGTTATTGTTTTTTTAACAGTTAATGGGGATCACCACAGTGAAACAGATATAATTTTTGAATTTTTGCACCTAAGAAAAAACAACTAAAACACTCTGATAAACACAGTAGACAAATGATGGTTTTGTTGGGTTCCTCGGATCAAGATGGTTAGACGTCACTATCTAGAGTAGGGATATTCAACTAAATTATTTTGGTGGCCACATTTACAAAAAGCTCAGGACCAGGGGTGTGGATTTCTCCCTTCACTATTTGTGTTGTCTGTCTAATTATCAATAATGCAGACAAGGCGTGTTGGCTGAGTTCTTAACGTTTACTTTTACAGCGTGCATATCACAACATCCTAGCTGCCGTCATGGCGACATACAACCACCCTTTACCGGGCTACCGAGCATGCTCGTCACTCCTGTTGCATGCTGGGTCGTGTAGTTATTTTATTCCCTGGCTCATAATTTCACGCTATTGTTCTTATTTTGTATTTTCCTGAGAATCTGCTGTTTTTAATGACCTACTGCTAAAAAGGTAGTAAAAAAGATAATCTTTGTTTAGATTAGGTTAGGTTAAAGGCCTACTGAAACCCACTACTACGCACCACGCAGTCTGATAGTTTATACATTAATGATGAAATATTAACATTGCAACACATGCCAATACGGCCTTTTTAGTTTACTAAATTACAATTTTAAATTTCCCGGGAGTTTCGTCTTCGAAATATCGTCTAATGATGACGTGTACGCAAGACGTCACGGGCTTTTAGGAAGTATGAGCGCTGCGCACACACACAGCTAAATGTCGTCTGCTTTAACGGCATAATTATAAAGTTTTTTTGGACATCTGTGATGCTGAATCTTTTGCAATCTGTTCAATTAATATTGGACAGGTCACAGTAGAAAGATGGAGTTGGAAAGCTTTAGCCTTTAGCCACACCAACACACGGTGATTCCTTGTTTAAAATTCCTGGAGGTGAAACTTTACTATGGATCAGAGCACGGTCAAGAGAACATGGATCCCGACCACATGTCAACCAGCAGGTTTCGGTGAGAAAATTGTGGTTAAAAAGTCAGTTCTTACCGGAGAAAAGCTGAGCTTGTGCCGTCCATAGCTGCTGTCGACTCCCCTGAGACACTGCGCGTCAAGACACCCGTGGACACACCCTTCCGACTATCAGGTACTATTAAACTCACTAAAACACTAGCAACACAATAGAAAGATAAGGGATTTCCCAGAATTATCCTAGTAAATGTGTCTAAAAACATCGGAATCCGTCCCAATGCAAACACGTTTTTGTTTTTTTTCTAGTCCGTCGCTATCAATATACTCAAACACGAATCTTTCATCCTCGCTCAAATTAATGGGGAAATTGTCGTTTTCTCGGTCCGAATAGCACTTTTTGTTGGAGGCTCCCATTAAAAACAATGTGAATATGTGAGGAGCCATCAACATGTGACGTCATCTGCGACTTCCGGTAGAGGCAGAGCATTTCTCCTAGCACCGAAAGTTGCGAACTTTATCGAGGATGTCCTCTACTAAATCCTTTCAGCAAAAATATGGCAATATCGCGAAATGATCAAGTATGACACATAGAATGGACCTGCTATCCCCGTTTAATTAAGAAAATCTCATTTCAGTAGGCCTTTAAAGTTACAGTTAAAGTACCACTTATAGTCACACACACACTAGGTGTGGGGAAATTACCCTCTGCATTTGACCCATCTCCTTGTTCTACCCCCTGGGAGGTGAGGGGAGCAGTGAGCAGCAGCGGTGGCCGTGCTCGAGAATCATTTTGGTGATTTAACCCCCAATTCCAACCCTTGATGTGGAGTGCCAAGTAGGGAGGTAATGGGTCCCATTTTTATCGTCGTTGGTATTACTTGGCCGGGGTTTGAACTCACAACCTACCAATCTCAGTGCGGACCCTCTAACCACAAGTACATTATTAGTACCTGAAGGTAAACCTATTCTGCAGCCAGCAAGATTAGACATCCATACAGTATATGACAGCGCTCAACTGTTCGTAGGAATCTTCTGCAAAAAGGGTAGTCTTTACCAAGTATTTTTAACAGAATTCATAGGCCGGAAACTCAGAATTCCAAGTTGAAAAGTGTCCTTAGGTAAACATGAAGAAGGACCGTTACCTTTGCCAGAGGGGATTAGTGAGGGGGGCTTCATGCCTAAGCAAACTGGTCTGGCCCCCGTACCTCATCTTGGAACACCCTCCCAACACAGCTGCTCGAGTACTCAACTTGCCTTTTTTCCATGAATAAAGAAAAGGGGTCAAGGTCCACTGATTCGAATACAATGTTCATATTGTCGATTCAGACTTCTCCAACTTGAATCGTTGAATTATTGACTATACCAAGACACTTCTATTAAGGTATAACTTTTTAGAAATTAATTTCAAATTCTGTACTATGACTCTCTGCACCCTAGTGTCCTACACTGGACTGCAGGGATAGCCACATTTTTTCCAGCGAGGGTTGCATATAAAATTATTGAAAGATATGGGAGCCGGTTTGATACATTGTGTACATTAAAGATAAAACCAATACAATATAGGTCAATCATCCATCCATTTCTACAGCTTGTCCTTTTTGGGATCGCGGGGGTGCTGGAGCCAATCCCAGCTACACTCAATATATGCAAAACTATGTGAGCAAATATCCACAATTTAGTTGTTTTGTGTTATAATTAACACATTTGTGTAATATTTAATCTAAGTATGGATACATAATTCTGTACTTTAATAGGTACCTACCGCTGTACATCTGTACTACTTGGTACCAATTCACGTAAAATCACACGGTGCCATTTTGTCATAACTATGCTGCACAACACTTCGTGTCCGGTTATAGACTTGCACTGGCTCAAGCACGTGGCGAGAAAACAAGCAGTCAAACACTTATAGCGGACTAAATGGGACTGCCTCTAGGTAATGTTCATATTTTCCATGCCAACAAAGCAAGAAGAAGGCAGTAAAGCTTCACTTTCAAAATACAGGAATTGGTACCGTATCTATTTAAATGTGCAAAGTCCCCATTCCTAAAGTATTAAATGTAGTCTTATTACTGTACTAGTAATACAAACCCCGTTTCCATATGAGTTGGGAAATTGTGTTACATGTAAATATAAACAGAATACAATGATTTGCAAATCTTTTCAACCCATATTCAGTTGAATATGCTACAAAGACAACATATTGATGTTCAAACTGATAAATATTTTTTGTTGTTGCAAATAATCATTAAATTTAGAATTTGATGCCAGCAACACGTGGCAAAGAAGTTGGGTAGGGTGGCAATAAATACTGATAAAGTAGTGAAATGCTCATCAAACACTTATATGGAACATCCCGCAGGTGTGCAAGCTAATTGGGAATAGGTGGGTGCCATAATTGGGTATAAAAGCAGCTTCCATGAAATGCTAAGTAATTCACAAACAAGGATGGGGCGAGGGTCACCACTTTGTAAGCAAATTGTGGAACAGTTTTAGAACAACATTTTTCAACGAGCTATTGCAAGGCATCTAGGAATTTCACCATCTAAGGTCCGTAAAATCAACAAAAAGTTCAGAGAATCTAGAGAAATCACTGCACATAAGCGATGATATTACGGACTTTTGATCCCTCAGGCGGTACTGCATCAAAAGCCGACATCAATGTGTAAAGGATAGCACCACATGGGTTCAGGAACACTTCATAAAACCACTGTCAGTAACTACAGTTGGTCGCTAGATCTGTAAGTGCAAGTTAAAACTCCACTATGCAAAGCCAAACCCATTTATCAACAACATCCTGAAACGCCGTCGGCTTGGCTGGGCACGAGCTCATTTTAGACGGACTGATGCAAAGTGGAAAGGTGTTCTGTGGTCTGACGAGTCCACATTTCAAATTATATTTGGAAACAGAGGACGTGGTGTCCTCCAGAACAAAGAGGAAAATAACCATTCGGATTGTTATAGGCGCAAAGTTCAAAAGCCAGCATCTGTGATGGTATGGGGGTGTATTAGTGCCCAAGACATGGGTAACTTACACATCTGTGAAGGCACCATTAATGCTGAAAGGTCCATACAGGTTTTGGAGCAACATATGTTGTCATCCAAGCAACGTTATCATGGACGCCCCTGTTTATTTCAGCAAGACAAGTGTTACAACAGCGTGGCTTCGTAAAAAAAGAGTGCGGGTACTTTCCTGGCCCGCCTGCAGTCCAGACCTGTCTCCCATGGAAAATGTTTGGCGCATTATGAAGCGTAAAATATGACAGCGGAGACCCCTGACTGTTGAACGACTGAAACTCTACATAAAACAAGAATGGGAAAGAATTCCACTTTCAAAGTTTCAACCATTAGTTTACTCAGTTCCCAAACGTTTATTGAGTGTTGTTAAAAGAAAAGGTGATGTAACACAGTGTGGTGAACATGCCCTTTCCTAACTAGTTTGGGACGTTAATTATTATTTACAAAAAAAAAACAAAGTTTATGAGTTTGAACATCAAATATCCTGTCTCTGTAGTACATTTAACTGATTATGGGTTGAAAAGAATTAGCAAATCATTGCATTCCGTTTATATTTACATCCAACACAATTTCCCAACTCATATGGAAACGGAGTTTGTACTATTCCACCAACAAAAATCTTTTTTGTGGGCCTAAGCACACTACAAAGATTTATCATATTTTTCAAGAAATTTGTGCACATGCTGGATGCAGGGAAATCATAAAACAATCTACAGTCAGATGCACAGGTTGTAGGCCGTTTTGTTTTTCAGGTCCCATTTTTGAGACAATCAGGGCTAATAGCATTTTTCTTCGTTTTTTGTAAAATGTTCTATTCCAGAATTTGTGTATGTAGTCTTTAAAATGTGTCACGGGCTGATAAGAAATGAGCTGTGGGCTGCAGTTTCGACAAGGGCTGCCATAAATAACCGATTAAATCAATTAATTTGATTGGAAAAACTTTCAATATACATCTGATTGCTTCATTCAAACATTTAATAAGTTTAAAAACCTATAAAATCCAGGCCGCATTTAAATATGCAGATATACTGTCTTTACGGCGACAGCAATAGAGCAAACATGAGAGCGATGGTTGTTTTTAATTTATTTATCAATGAACACATGTAAAAAGTGCAATTTCAATGCTGTTGATGTGAATGCATTGGGGGAAATAAAGGTTATGATAGGCCAAAAAACCTTTATTTCAAAAATTTTCTTTAAAATACGTATTGAGCCTATAAAGTGTGTTTTAGCCGATTATTTAATTAATCGATACCTAAGGCCTTATATTTTTCTGTATTTGTGATCCACAAAGTTTTTTCGGTCGGGCAAAATTCAAAATTGTGATTTGTTTATAAATGCATACGTGATGGAATATGGCACCACTTTATGGAATAGTTACCATAAAAAAACAACATTCTAGACTTCAAAGAATATTTAATTATTGTTGGAATACTTCCCATAGAGAATAGATAAGTATGAATTATTCTGATCCGGACCTTATTTTGTAACTGCTACCAGTGATTATTTTCCCGATAAAAACAAATTACAGTCGTCCTTCGTCACCAGCTTTAACACATTGCAGATTTATTTATAAAATTCAAGATTTTTTTTTACAAAATTTGGCCTAAATTAAGCATTTTCATGCATATCAATTGCTAAATGAACTAAAAATATAAGTACTACAGTAATATCGTACACTAAATGAAGCCAATCCAATCAGAACACAGCGTTCAGTATTGTGGCCACCAATTGGCTGATCCTCAGGCAGCATCTTTATATTGGATTAAAAGTGTGCAAAGGTGACTAAAGGGTGTTATTTCATGTCTATAGGGCTGTCATAATGTTGAAAATCTATTTGGAAGATTTTATATTTTTTAAGTTCAAACTATATATTCATCAATAATCATAAATCATCATTTGTACTTTATATTTATAAGTAATGATTCCTACATCGTGGAAATCATTCAATCGATGCCATGTCCGGAACCAATTGACAGTGAAAAACAAGGGATAATTCTACTTCTAAAAAAAACTGAGCTATTATTTTGCTCTTTGAAAGGAAGGGTTCATCAAGTTCCGACTCCCTTCAAAGAACCATATCTTTTGATTACATTTTATCACCTGTACTTTTAGTTGTATTTGAGTAAATTGTCATCAAGTTAAAAGCCATTAAAGCCTAAAGCAATATAGCACAGTATTAAGTGTGGTGTGAAAATGTCACACTTTAAATGAATGCCAGTCAAACACATTATGTCGACAGATGGATATCTTAGCTGATTCAGATACGAATCAATAGACGGACATTTGGCTACCTCGGCTAATATAATCTGCATTGACAGAGTTAATTGGGTGACTGAAAAGCCCAATTAGGGGGGGGGGGGAGGTACTGGACAGTGGAGACATATTGCAGGACATATGCACACATGGTGTAACGTCTGGATGAAGGCGATCTTCAATTAAGTGACAACACACTTCCAGAGCGTGGTTGTCTGTTCCTTTATTATTTTGTGCTTACTAAAGCCAACAGCCCCCTTCTCACCCCGAATACTAATGAGTGTACAGCACAACTGCTGGGGGTCAGAGCACATATGAATTAGGGTGTGCCACATGCACTGGATCACGTACACACACACACGCACAGATTGCAGACAACTAGGAGATGATTTCCGTTGGAATTGTGAACACAAATTAGTCAAAATGTCTGTTTAGGCTTTAGTTATTTGGTTTCATGAAACCAAATAAATACATGAATAATAATAACAACAACCATATATATATATATATATGTATATATATATATATATATATATATATATATATATATATATATATATATATATATATAGTGGGGCAAACAAGTATTTAGTCGGCCACCGATTGTGCAAGTTCTTCCACTTAAAATGATGACAGAGATTTGTAATTTTCATCATAGGTACACTTCAACTGTGACAGACAGAATGTGAAAAAAAAACAGGAATTCACATTGTAGAAATTTTAAAGAATTTATTCGTAAATTATGGTGGAAAATAAGTATTTGGTCACTTCAAACAAGGAAGATCTCTGCCTCTCACAGACCTGTAACTTCTTCTTAAAGAAGCTTTTTTGTCCTCCACTTGTTACCTGTATTAATGGCACTTGTTTGAACTTGTTATCTGTATAAAAGACACCTGTGCACAGCCTCAAACAGTCAGACTACAAACTGTCGAAGGACACCAGGAAAAGAACTGTAGACATGCACCAGACTGGGAAGAGTGAATGTACAATAGGGAAGCAGCTTGGTGTGAAAAAATCAACTGTGGGAGCAATTATCAGAAAATGGAAGACATACAAGACCACTGATAATCTCCCTCGATTTGGGGCTCCACGCAAGCTCTCATCCCGTGGAGTCAAAATGATCATGAGAACAGTGAGCAAAAATCCCAGAACCACCCGGGTGGACCTGGTGAATGAGCTGCAGAGCGCTGGGACCAAAGTAACAAAGGTTACCATCAGTAACACACTACGCCGACAGGGATTCAAATCCTGCAGTGCCAGACGTGTCCCCCTGTTTAAGCCAGTGCATGTCCAGGCCCGTCTGAAGAGAGCACATGGATGATACAGCAGAGGATTGGGAGAATGTCATGTGGTCAGATGAAACCAAAATATAACTTTTTGGTATAAACTCAACGCGTCGTGTTTGGAGGAAGAAGAATACTGAGTTGCATCCCAAGAACACCACACCTACTGTGAAGCATGGGGGTGGAAACATAATGCTTTGGGGCTGTTTTTCTGCTAAGGGGACAGTATGATCAATCAGTGTTAAGGAAAGAAGGAATGGGGCCATGTATCGTGAGAATTTGAGGCAAAACCTCCTTCCATTAGTGAGAGCTTTGAATGGTTGACCAAATAGTTATTTTCCACCATAATTTACAAATAAATTATTTAAAATTCCTACAATGTGAATTCCTGGATTTTTTTTTTCACATTCCGTCTCTCACAGTTGAAGTGTACCTATGATGAAAATTACAGACCTCTGTCATCATTTTAAGTGGGAGAACTTGCACAATCGGTGGCTGACTAAATACTTTTTTGCCCCACTGTATATATATATATATATATACATATATATATATATATATATATATATATTTATATATACACTGTCTATATATATATATATATATATATCCAGACAGTGTATATATATATATGTATATAAAGATATGTAATATATATATATACATATATATATATATATATATATATATATATATGTATATATATATATATATATATATATATATATATATATATATATATATATATATATACACACAGTGTATATATGTATATAAAGAATAGTAATGTATATATGTACATATATATACATATATATATATATATATATATATATATATATATATATATTAGGGGTTGGCAAATTAATGCGTTAATTACGAGTTAACTCATCAATCTATTAACGCCGACAATTATTTTATCGCACATTTGCATATGTTGTTTACATGCTTTTATTTTGTTAACGCCTTTTCTTAACAAGATGGCATCACCCGGATGGGCTTCGGCGTCGAGGGGCTCTTGGTAAAGATGGAACATTTGGCAAAAATACCGGACAATTCTGCAAATTTCATGGCTGGCTTACAGCGTGGTCACTCCGGGATCACTTACGACTGCCAGACAATTCTGAATGTGGATGGATCGGGCCGTTTTGGACTGAATGACGCGTGCTTGTTGGACCGGCTAGCTAGCATGGGAATACTTCATATATCCAGCGGCCTGTGAAGCAGCGCAGTATATGTGTTGTCTGTCTATTTATGAATAATGCAGACGAGGAGTGTTGGCTGAGTTCTTAACGTTTGCTTTCAGAAAGTGCATATGACAACATACAAGATGCCGTCATGGCGACACAACCTATACCGGGCTACCGCGCATGCTCGTCACTCCTGTTGCATGCTGGGTAGGGTAGTTCTTTTTTTCCCTGGCTCATAACATCACAATATAGTACCATGTATATGCGTTCAGTTTATCAAAGCACCAAGCAAACAATCGGAAAATTCCCATCATATCAATTCCTAGATATGGTCATAATTATTTTAAGTGCACTACGCATAATAAACACAACATTATTAATATTGCTACTACGGATAATTTGGTCAAAAATTCCCTAAAACAGCCCACTACCTATAATATAGGTTTTTTTTTTTAAACATAAGATCCCTGATAAATAAAATGTTTCTGCTGTTACCTCAAAAATTGCGTGTTCAGATGTTGTGATTGTGGCTCAGAGATTTGTATGTAGATTATATTTATTTTCCACAACAAACAGGATAACTTAAATACCCTGGCAGTGGCAATAAGCTCAAATGTTTGTATTTACATTTTTTGAGTTGATTTTCATAAAATATCCTATTTAACTGCTATTGTTTAACAAGGACTGATTTAAATTGTGTTTGCACGACAAATGTTTTGGCGCTTTTGTTCATGTGGGAGAATATTCCAATAAAAGGTGCACTACACACTACTTTTGAATTCATTATTGGGCTTTGCGTATACAATGCAGTTAATCGTGATTAATCGGAGAAATAGTGCAATTAACTTCGATTAAAATGTTTAATCGTTGCCCAGCCCTAATATATATAAACATATGTGTGTATGTGTGTGTGTGTGTGTAGTCCGTCCTGTCCAGGCAAATCATATCGTTGATGTAAATGCCCATATCTGTTTGGATTAGGGTTGTACGGTATACCGGTATTGGTATAGTACCACGATACTATTGAATAATATTTTGTACCCTACCGCCTCTGAAGCATAACGGTCCCCCACCGCCCTGTCCAGCCGTTTAGCTACATCTAAATGACCAATCCTTGCCTCCATGGCGACAAATAAAGTAAGTTTCTTAAAAGTATCATACCTGCAGGACGAGGAATAGCTATACATATTTCACTACACACCGTAGCTCACGAGCATCATCATTAATGACTCCATTCCCGAATGTTTTGGATGCAGGTATCGGGTATCGAGCCGATACTATAAGTAGTTACAGGATCATACATTGGTCATATTCAAAGACTTCATGTGTCCAGGTACATATTTCCTGAGTCTATAAACATAATATAAATGTTAAAAAAACAAAAGAAGATTCTGTGATGCTAAAAAATATTGATAAAATCATAGTAGTATCGACTAGATAAGCTCCTGTACTTGGTATCATTACAGTAGATGTCAGATGTAGATCCACTAATGGCAAGTATCAAACAACAGAAGAATAAGTGATTATTACATTTTAACAGAAGGGTAGATAGAACATGTTAAAAGAGAAAATAAGCAGATATTAACAGTAAATGAACAAGTAGATAAATAATTAATTTTCTATCACTTGTTCCTCATAATTTTGACAAAATAATAGAATGGAAAATTAAACAATATGTCACTGCATACGTCAGCGGACTAATTAGGAGCCTTTGTTACTACTGACTACTAAGAGAAACGTTGTCTGCCTTATTGGCTTTATTTTAACAAAAAATCTTAGGGTACATTAAATATACAGTATGTTTCTTATTGCAAGTTTTTCCTTAAATAAAATAGTAAACATACACATTTTTTGTGGTCCCCTTTATTTAGAAAAGTACCGAACAGTATCAAAATAATGTTTCGATAAGTTTGGATGTAGTTAGTGTTTGGCGCAGTCAGACCGGCGCAGGAGGGTTTTTGTTTTTGCCTTGTACTCACAATTTCCCTCGCTCTCTCTCCCTTTTTCTCTATGTCTCTCTCTTTCTCTCTCTCTATCCATATATATATATATATATATATATATACATATATATATATATATATATATATATATATATATATATATATATATATATATTATATGTATATATATATATGTATATATATATATATATATATATATATATATATGTATATATATATATGTATATATATATATATATATATATATATATATATATATATATATATATATATATATATATACATATATACACACACACATATATATATATATATATATATATATATATATATATATATATATATATATACATATATACACACACACACATATATATATAAATATATATATATATATATATATATATATATATATATATATAAATAGATATATATATATATATATATATATATATATATATATATATATATATATATATATATATATATATATATATATATATATATATATGTGTGTGTATATTAGGGGTGTTGGAAAAAATCGATTCGAATACGTTGTGCAATTCAGAATCGATTCTCATTTTAAAAAAATCGATTTAAAAAAAAATTAAATAATAATACATATAGATTTTCTTAATCAATCCAACAAAACAATACATAGCAATACCACAACAATGCAATCCAATTCCAAAACCAAACCTGACCCAGCAACACTCAGAACTGCAATAAAGACACAAACACGACACAGAACAAGCCAAATGTAGTGAAACAAAAATGAATATTATCAACAACAGTATCAATATTATTTATGATTTCAGCATAGCAGTGATTAAAAATCCCTCATTGACATTATCATTAGACATTTATAAAAATTAAAAAAAAGAACAATAGTGTCACAGTGGCTTACACTTGCATCGCATCTCATAAGCTTGACAACACACTGTGTCCAATATTTTCACAAAGATAAAATAAGTAATATTTTTGGTTCGTTTAATAGTTAAAACAAATTTACATTATTGCAATCAGTTGATAAAACATTGTCCTTTACAATTATAAAAGTTTTAAAAAAAAAATCTACTATTCTGCTAGCATGTCAGCAGACTGGGGTAGATTCTGCTGAAATCCTATGTATTGAATGAATACAGAATCGTTTTGAATCGGAAAAATATCATTTTTGAATCGGGAATCGAATCGAAAAAAATCGATATATTATCGAATCGTGACACCAAGAATCGATACTGAATCGAATTTGTTGTTTTCCTTTGTATAATGATTTAGTTCCGGTCTAGCGCTGTTATTTTGGTTTCTTTTCCTGTTTTAGTTTGTCCTTCCTGAAGTGACTTGACTCCTGCCTCAGAGTGCTGTTCAGTCCACCTGAGTTGAGTTACCATAATTTCCGGACTATAAGCCGCTACTTTTTTCCCTCGTTCTGGTCCCTGCGGCTTATACAACGGTGCGGCTTACGGTAACCAGGGGCGCGCACTATCGAGGATGCGCGAGACCGAGGCAGACATCTGGCACTAGGTAACGAGAGCAAAACAAAGAGTAGGAGAGTGTCAGCGACAGTTTGCGCGAAGGAAGTGTTCATGCAAACACCCTCAATATGGAAAACAAACAGAGAAGTGCATATGATGCTGCTTTTAAGCTAAAGGCAGTCGATCTGACTGTCAAAGAAGGAAATAGAGCTGCTGCACGTACCCTTGACATCAATGAATCAATGGCGAGACGTTGGAGACGGCAGCATGAAGACTGAACTTTTACTGCCGTGTTACAGGCGAGCACTTTGTATTACTTTGCACCGTTGTATTATTTCTACTGTGCACGAATGCTGTTCGCCATGTCAAAGATGTGAAAGTTTGATTGAATGATTGAAAGATTTATTGTTAATAAATGTGACGCTTTGCGTTCCAAAACAGTCATCTCTGTCCCGACAATCCCCTCCGTGGTAGCAAGAACCCCTGTATACTACGGTAATTACACATCAAAACGCCTGCGGCTTTTAGTCGGGTGCAGCTTATGTATGGAGCAATCTGTATGTTCCCCTAAAATTAGCTGGTGCGGCTTATAGTCAGGTGCGCCTTATAGTCCGGAAATTACGGTAGTAATCAACAGCCTATATAAACCAGCCTCGCATTTAAGTCCGCACTCGAGAATTGACTGCTGTGGCACGCTGTTCATTCTTTTCACCTCACCGTAATTGTGGCCTTATTTTGAGTTTCCGTATAGTTTTTTTGTATGCTCCTAACCGCACTAGTGTTCTGTTTTACGTGCACATCCCTGAACAAGAGTGTTTGTGTGGAGTTTGGCTACTGATGTAATTTAAATATTATTTTGCTTTCAAGCTGCATTTTTGCATTCCATTTGCATCTACAAATCACAACAACTACCGCAAGCGTGCCAACAGCCTTATTCCAAAATTCTATACATTAATTTCCGTCCTCAAAATTCTACACACAATACCCCATAATGACAATGTGAAAAGGTTTGTTTTATAAATAAATCATGAAAAAATTATAATAATTTAAATAAAATCCGCAGAAAAACCTCCCCACAGCATGATGCTGCCACCACCATGCTTCACTGTAGAGATGGTATTGACCTGGTGATGAGCGCTGCCTGATTTCCTCCAAACACGATGCCTGGCATTAACGTGAAAGAGTCCAATTTGTGTTTCATCAGACCAGAGAATTGTGTATCTCTTGGTCTGAGAGTCTTTCAGGTGCATATTGGCAAACTTTTTACTAAAACATTGCTTCTGTCTGGCCACTATACCATCCAGGCCTGATTGGTGGATTGCTGCAGACATTGTTGTCCTTCTGGAAGGTTCTCCTCTCTTCACAGAGGAATGCTGCATCAACAAAGTATTGAGCAAAAAGCTGTGAATATTTATGTACATGTGATTTTGTTATTTTGAATAAATTTGCAAATAAAAACTTAAAATATATTTTCACATTGCTATTATGGGGTATTGTCAGTAGAATTTCATTTTGGAGTAAAGTTGTAATACAACAAAATGTTGAAAAAAGTGAAGAATTAAGATGCTTTCTATATGCACTGTCCATCCATCCATTTTCTTCCGCTTATCCGAGGTCGGGTCGCGGGGGCAACAGCCTAAGCAGGGAAACCCAGACTTCCCTCTCCCCAGCCACTTTGTCTAGCTCTTCCCGGGGGATCCCGAGGCGTTCCCAGGCCAGCCGAGAGACATAGTCTTCCCAACGTGTCCTGGGTCTTCCCCGTGGCCTCTTACCGGTTGGACGTGCCCTAAACACCTCCCTAGGGGAGGCGTTCGGGTGGCATCCTGACCAGATGCCCGAACCACCTCATCTGGCTCCTCTCGATGTGGAGGAGCAGCGGCTTTACTTTGAGCTCCTCCCGGATGGCAGAGCTTCTCACCCTATCTCTCAGGGAGAGCCCCGCCACACGGCGGAGGAAACTCATTTCGGCCGCTTGTACCCGTGATCTTATCCTTTTGGTCATGACCCAAAGCTCATGACCATAGGTGAGGATGGGAACGTAGATCGACCGGTAAATTGAGAGCTTTGCCTTCCGGCTCAGCTCCTTCTTCACCACAACGGATCGGTACAACGTCCGCATTACTGAAGACGCCGCACCGATCCGCATGTCGATCTCACGATCCACTCTTCCCCCACTCGTGAACAAGACTCCTAGGTACTTGAACTCCTCCACTTGGGGCAGGGGCTCCTCCCCAACCCGGAGATGGCACTCCACCCTTTTCCGGGCGAGAACCATGGACTCGGACTTGGAGGTGCTGATGATAGACCCGCTCGACATCCATTGCTTTCGGTCCCCTAGAGGGGCGGGGGGGGTTGCCCACATCTGAGGTCCTCTCCAAGGTTTCTCATAGTCAGCATTGTCACTGGCGTCCCACTGGATGTGAATTCTCCCTGCCCACTGGGTGTGAGTTTTCCTTGCCCTTTTGTGGGTTCTTCCGAGGATGTTGTAGTCGTAATGATTTGTGCAGTCCTTTGAGACATTTGTGATTTGGAGCTATATAAATAAGCATTGATTGATTGATTCTCATTCCGGTCGCTTCACACTCGGCTGCAAACTGATCCAGTGAGAGCTTAAGATCCCGGTCAGATGAAGCCATCAGGACCACATCATCTGCAAAAAGCAGAGACCTAATCCTGCGGTCACCAAACCGGAACCCCTCAACGCCTTGACTGCGCCTAGAAATTCTGTCCATAAAAGTTATGAACAGAATCGGTGACAAAGGACAGCCTTGGCGGAGTCCAACCCTCACTGGAAATGTGTTCGACTTACTGCCGGCAATGCGGACCAAGCTCTGGCACTGATCGTACAGGGAGCGGACCGCCACAATAACATAGTCCGATACCCCATACTCTCTGAGCACTCCCCACAGGACTTCCCGAGGGACACGGTCGAATGCCTTCTCCAAGTCCACAAAGCACATGTAGACTGGTTGGGCAAACTCCCATGCACCCTCAAGAACCCTGCCGAGAGTATAGATCTGGTCCACAGTTCCACGACCAGGACGAAAACCACACTGTTCCTCCTGAATCCGAGGTTCGACTATCCGGCGTAGCCTACTCTCCAGTACACCTGAATAAACCTTACTGGGAAGGCTGAGGAGTGTGATCCCACGATAGTTGGAACACACCCTCCGGTCCTCCTTCTTAAAGAGAGGAACCACCACCCCGGTCTGCCAATCCAGAGGTACCGCCCCCGATGTCCACGCGATGCTGCAGAGTCTTGTCAACTAAGACAGCCCCACAGCATCCAGAGCCTTAAGGAACTCTGGGCGGATCTCGTCCACCCCCGGGGCCTTGCCACCGAGGAGCTTTTTAACTACCTCAGCGACCTCAGCCCCAGAAATAGGAGAGTCCACCACAGATTCCCCAGGCACTGATTCCTCATAGGAAGATGTGTTGGTGGGATTGAGGAGGTCTTCGAAGTATTCCTTCCACCTATCCACAACATCCGCAGTTGAGGTCAGCAGAACACCATCCGCACCATACACGGTGTTGATAGTGCACTGCTTCCCCTTCCTGAGGCGGCGGACGGTGGTCCAGAATCGCTTCGAAGCCGTTCGGAAGTCGTTTTCCATGGCTTCCTCGAATTCCTCCCATGTCCGAGTTTTTGCCTCAACGACCGCTGAAGCCGCACACCTCTTGGCCTGTCGGTACCTGTCCACTGCCTCCGGAGTCCTATGAGCCAAAAGGACCCGATAGGACTCCTTCTTCAGCTTGACGGCATCCCTCACCGCTGGTGTCCACCAAGGGGTTTTAGGATTGCCGCCCCCACAGTTACCAACTACCTTGCGGCCACAGCTCCGATCAGCCGCTTCGACAATGGAGGTGCGGAACATGGTCCACTCGGACATTGAGTCCAGCACCTCCCTCGTGACATGTTCGAATTTCTTCCGGAGGTGGGAATTGAAACTTTCTCTGACAGGAGACTCTGCCAGACGTTCCCAGCAGACCCTCACAATGCGTTTGGGCGTGCCAGGTCGGTCCGGCATCCTCCCCCACCATCGCAGCCAACTCACCACCAGGTGGTGATCGGTAGAAATTTCCGCCCCTCTCTTCACTCGAGTGTCCAAAACATAAGGCCGCAAATCCGATGACACAACTACAAAGTCGATCATGGAACTGCGGCCTAGGGTGTCCTGGTGCCAAGTGCACATATGGACACCCTTATGTTTGAACATGGTGTTTGTAATGGACAAATTGTGACGAGCACAAAAGTCCAATAACAAAACACCACTCTGGTTCAGATCCGGGCGGCCATTTTTCCCAATCACGCCTCTCCAGGTTTCACTGTCGTTGCCAACATGAGCGTTGAAGTCCCCCAATAGGACAAGGGAATCACCCGGGGGAGCACTTTCCAGTACTCCCTCGAGTGTACCCAAAAAGGGTGGGTACTCTGAACTGCCGTTTGTTGCGTAAGCACAAACAACAGTCAGGACCCGTCTCCCCACCTGAAGGCGGAGGGAGGCTACCCTTTCGTCCACTGGGTTGAACTCCAACGTGCAGGCTTTAAGCCGGGGGGCAACCAGAATTGCCACCCCAGCCCGTCGCCTCTCACTGTCGGCAACGCCAGAGTGGAAGAGGGTCCAGTCCCTCTCGAGAGAAGTGGTTCCAGAGCCCTTGCTGTGCGTCGAAGTCAGTCCGACTATATCCAGCCGGAACTTCTCCACTTTGCGCACTAGCTCAGGCTCTTTACCCCCCAGTGAGGTGACGTTCCACGTCCCAAGAGCTAGCTTCTGTAGCCGAGGATCGGACCGCCAAATACCCTGCCTTCGGCTGCCGCCCAGCTCACATTGCACCCGACCTCTATGGCCCCTGCTATGGGTGGTGAGCCCATTGGAGGGGTGACCCACGTTGCCTCTTCGGGCTGTGCCCGGCCGGGCCCCATGGGAACAGGCCCGGCCACCAGGCGCTCGCCATCGTGCCCCACCTCCGGGCCTGGCTCCAGAGGGGGGCCCCGGTGTCCCGCGTCCGGGCGAGGGAAATCTGGGTCCATGTTTTATCTTCTTCATAGAGGTCTTCGAGCTGCTCTTTGTCTGATCCCTCACCTAGAACCTGTTTGCCTTGGGAGACCCTACCAGGGGGCATAAAGCCCCCGGACAACATAGCTCCTAGGATCATTGGGACACGCAAACTCCTCTACCACGATAAGGTGGCAGCTCAGAGAGGAGCACTGTATGTGTAAAATGTGTGTTTATACGAGAAACAAAGAATAATAATTATTTATTAAAATAAGACCAGTAAATTAATCATTTTATAGATAAGGGAAAAAAAGCTAAATAAATAATTCATGAATAAGGGGTGGGAGTATAATTGTTTTACTTCTTTCCACTACTTTTGGATATGAAAAAACGTTTGAATATTTTATGTTTGAAAGTATTTATTTTTAAAACTTTGCTGGATTGTATTTATTGTTTTTATAATCATTTATTTCATTTTATTTTTGTTTTAAATATGTCCGAAATAAATTACTACTTATGCTCCTACTTCTACAACATCATGTTATATCAAATAGATATATTTTATGATTTTCAGTACTAATTAACAGCATAAAACCACACAGCCTAATTGAATACTGTATTTTATTTTAAAACAATGGTACAATATTTTTTTTTTTAGAATTGTGCACAAGTGCCTCTTGCAATTGTGCCTGCTCAGGATTAGATGTTGAAAACTATATCAGTGCATTATAATCAAGATAAAAAAATATGTGTGCAGCACGGGGAAATCGTGGTTAGTGTGTGTACCTCACAATAAGAAGGTTCCGGGCTCGGGGTCCTTGTGGAGTTTGCATGTTCTCCCCATGACTGCATGGGTTCCCTCCCGGCACTCCGGCTTCCTCCCACCTCCAAAGACATGCACCTGGGGATAGGTTGATTGGCAACACTAAATTGGTCCTGGTGTGTGAATGTGAGTGTGGATGTTGTCCGTATATCTGTGATGAGGTGTTGACTTGTCCAGGGTGTACCCCCACTCCACCCGAATGTAGCCACCCCTGCAACCCTGAGAGGGACAAGCGGTAGTAAATGGATGGATGGATAAAAATATGTACACAAAAAAATTCAGGTTGTATATAAATTTGATTTACTTTGGTAATTATTTTGAATTATTAATGTATTTAATTTGTTTCACTTCCATTTATTTTGATGTTTACAAATATTTTTTTTAACCTTTTTTTTTTTTACCAGAAGTAAAAAACTTTTGACCTGATATACCTTCAAGGCCTACTGAAACCCACTACTACCGACCACGCAGTCTGACAGTTTATATATCAATGATGAAATATTAACAATGCAACACATGCCAATACGGCCTTTTTAGTTTACTAAATTACAATTTTACATTTCCCCGTAGTTTTTTGTTGAAAACGTTGCGGAATGATGACGCGTACGTGTGACGTCACGGGCTATCAGGAAATATTAGCGCTGCACCACTTGCGGCTAAAAGTCGTCTGCTTTAACCGCATAATTACACAGTATTTTGGACATCTGTGTTGCTGAATATTTTGCAATTTGTTCATTTAATAATGGAGACTATGAAAAACAATGCTGTTGGTGGAAAGCGGTGGATTGCAGCTGTCTTTAGCACCGAGACACAGCAGGTGTTTTTTTGTTTGTTGTGAAGCGGAGCGGTCAAGCGAACATGTTTTTTCTACGTCAACCAGCATGTTTTTGGATGGGGAAATTGCGATATATATCTTACCGGAGAAATCATTGGATTATTCGTCGTCCTGCAGCAGCTGTTTAAAAGGCAGCTGTGAGCTTGGCTCCTCGGCTTCTCTCTGAGACACTTCGTGTTCACCGCAGCCATCAGACCTCGAGGTATGTCTTTACAATCTTTAAAATCTCACTAAAACACTGTTAAAACAATAAGCAGATAAGGGATCTTCCAGAGTTATCCTAGTAAATGTGTATAATTACATCTGAAATGCTCACACTGCCGCCGCCCTGACCTGTCGCTTTTTTTTTTTTCCTAGTCCTTCACTATCAATATCCTAATTCACGAATCTTTCATCCTCGCTCAAATTAATGGGGAAATTTCGCTTTCTCGGTCCGAATTGCTGGTGGCTCCCATTAAAAACAATGTGAATATGTGTGGAGCCCTGCAACTCGTGACGTCACGTGCACATACTCCCGGTAAAGCAGTGGTTCTCAAACTTTTTTTGTCATCCCCCACTTTGGACAAGGGGGAGTTTTCAAGCCCCACCTGCCCCCATCGCCCAAACAGAACGCTAATGCCAAGCTTAACATTTTCAAATTTATTGAACATCAAGTAACCTGAAGTTGTATAAATTCAAACTCAATAACATAAAATAACATCAAGTTCAATATTAAATAAAATAACTGTGCAGCTGTGGTATAACTTGCATCAAGTTCAATAATACATCCAATAACTTGCATCAAGTTCAATAATAAATCAAATAACTTGCATCAAGTTCAATAATAAATCAAATAACTTGCATCAAGTTCAATAATTAATTAATTAAAAGTGGCGCTTTTTCGTGTTTTGATAAAATTTACCGCACTCACAACATCTGTTAAAACCTCATTGAGTTCAGGACTGAGCTGCCTTGACGCGAGGGCTTCCCGGTGAATGACGCAGTGTGTCCAATGTGCGTTTGGCGCAACCCTCTTTATTAGAGCCTGCAGCCCGTTTCTTGACCCTGCCATGGTCTGTGCGCCATCAGAGCAAAAGCCCACATAGTTTTCCCATTTAAGGTCGTGTTCTTTGAGGAAACTGTCCATTATCTTGAACAGCCATCAGCACTGGCTCTATTTTTTTTGTATTTGCAAAACAGTAAATCCTTGCACAGTGACTCGCCATTTACAAAGCGGACATATGCGATGAACAGGCAGTCTTTTTTGCCGTCAGTAGCTTCGTCCACTTGTAAAGCAAAACGATTTTCTTTTAATTCGTCTACGAGTTGTCCCTCAAGATCACTTGCAATGTCGCATATACTTCTCGCAACTGTGTTGTTTGACAGTGGGACAGCTTTTAATTTTGCTGCACTTGTCGCGTCAAGCATGACTGAAACCATGTCTATTGCAGAGGGGAGAATTAGCTGCTCTGCTATTGTGTGTGGTTTTTAGCATTGAGCAATTCTGTATGCAACTCTATATGAAGCCAATTTATCCATTTTGTATAATTGTGGTCCACACATTAGCCTGCTACTTATCTGCGCAAAAGTTTCTTCCGCTTAGCCCCGCCCCCATTAGTTACTGTTGCATCTGTCTAACTTTCGCTCCGACCTAGAAATTTGAAGCCTACAAGAAAAATAAGTAATTTACATGAATTTATATAGCGGATTTCACAGACACAATCACAAAGTGATTTACAGTTTGTATAGAAAATATCCATCCATCCATCCATCCATCATCTTCCGCTTATCCGAGGTCGGGTCGCGGGGGCAGCAGCCTAAGCAGGGAAGCCCAGACTTCCCTATCTCCAGCCACTTCGTCTAGCTCTTCCCGGGGGATCCCGAGGCGTTCCCAGGCCAGCCGGGAGACATAGTCTTTCCAACGTGTCCTGGGTCTTCCCCGTGGCCTCCTACCAGCTGGACGTGCCCTAAACACATCCCTAGGGAGGCGTTCGGGTGGCATCCTGACCAGATGCCCGAACCACCTCATCTGGCTCCTCTCGATGTGGAGGAGCAGCGGCTTTACGTTGAGCTCCTCCCGGATGACAGAGCTTCTCACCCTATCTCTAAGGGAGAGCCCCGCCACCCGGCGGAGGAAACTCATTTCGGCCGCTTGTACCCGTGATCTTATCCTTTCGGTCATGACCCAAAGCTCATGACCATAGGTGAGGATGGGAACGTAGATCGACCGGTAAATTGAGAGCTTTGCCTTCCGGCTCAGCTCCTTCTTCACCACAACGGATCGATACAACGTCCGCATTACTGAAGACGCCGCACCGATCCGCCTGTCGATCTCACGATCCACTCTTCCCCCACTCGTGAACAAGACTCCTAGGTACTTGAACTCCTCCACTTGGGGCAGGGTCTCCTCCCCAACCCGGAGATGGCACTCCACCCTTTTCCGGGCGAGAACCATGGACTCGGACTTGGAGGTGCTGATTCTCATTCCGGTCGCTTCACACTCGGCTGCGAACCGATCCAGTGAGAGCTGAAGATCCCGGCCAGATGAAGCCATCAGGACTACATCATCTGCAAAAAGCAGAGACCTAATCCCGTGGCCACCAAACCGGAACCCCTCAACGCCTTGACTGCGCCTAGAAATTCTGTCCATAAAAGTTATGAACAGAATCGGTGACAAAGGACAGCCTTGGCGGAGTCCAACCTTCACTGGAAACGTGTCCGACTTACTGCCAGCAATGCGGACCAAGCTCTGACACTGATCATACAGGGAGCGGACTGCCACAATAAGACATTCCGATACCCCATACTCTCTGAGCACTCCCCACAGGACTTCCCGAGGGACACGGTCGAATGCCTTCTCCAAGTCCACAAAGCACATGTAGACTGGTTGGGCAAACTCCCATGCACCCTCAAGAACCCTGCCGAGAGTATAGAGCTGGTCCACAGTTCCACGACCAGGACGAAAACCACACTGTTCCTCCTGAATCCGAGGTTCGACTATCCGGCGAAGCCTCCTCTCCAGTACACCTGAATAAACCTTACCGGGAAGGCTGAGGAGTGTGATCCCACGATAGTTGGAACACACCCTCCGGTCCCCCTTCTTAAAGAGAGGGACCACCACCCCGGTCTGCCAATCCAGAGGTACCGCCCCCGATGTCCACGCGATGCTGCAGAGTCCTGTCAACCAAGACAGCCCCACAGCATCCAGAGCCTTAAGGAACTCCGGGCGGATCTCATCCACCCCCGGGGCCTTGCCGCCGAGGAGCTTTTTAACTACCTCAGCGACCTCAGCCCCAGAAATAGGAGAGTCCACTACAGATTCCCCAGGCACCGCTTCCTCAAAGAAAGACGTGTTGGTGGGATTGAGGAGGTCTTCGAAGTATTCCCTCCACCGATCCACAACATCCGCAGTCGAAGTCAGCAGAACACCATCCGCACCATACACGGTGTTGATAGTGCACTGCTTCCCCTTCCTGAGGCGCCGTATGGTGGTCCAGAATCGCTTCGAAGCCGTCCGGAAGTCGTTTTCCATGGCTTCCCCGAACTCTTCCCATGTCCGAGTTTTTGCCTCCGCGACCGCTAAAGCTGCACACCGCTTGGCCCGTCGGTACCCGTCCACTGCCTCCGGAGTCCTATGAGCCAAAAGAACCCAATAGGACTCCTTCTTCAGCTTGACGGCATCCCTCACTGCTGGTGTCCACCAACGGGTTCTGGGATTACCGCCACGACAGGCACCAACAACCTTGCGGCCACAGCTCCAATCAGCCGCCTCGACAATAGAGGTTCGGAACATGGTCCACTCGGACTCAATGTCCCGCACCTCCCTCGTGACATGTTCAAAGTTCTCCCGGAGGTGTGAATTGAAACTCTCTCTGACAGGAGACTCTGCCAGACGTTCCCAGCAGACCCTCACAATGCGCTTGGGCCTGCCAGGTCGGTCCGGCATCCTCCCCCACCATCGCAGCCAACTCACCACCAGGTGGTGATCGGTAGAAAGCTCCGCCCCTCTCTTCACCCGAGTGTCCAAAACATAAGGCCGCAAATCCGATGACACAACTACAAAGTCGATCATGGAACTGCGGCCTAGGGTGTCCTGGTGCCAAGTGCACATATGGACACCCTTATGTTTGAACATGGTGTTTGTTATCGACAAACTGTGACGAGCACAAAAGTCCAATAACAAAACACCACTCGGGTTTAGATCCGGGCGACCATTCTTCCCAATCACTTCTCTCCAGGTTTCACTGTCGTTGCCAACATGAGCGTTGAAGTCTCCCAGTAGGACAAGGGAATCACCCGGAGGAGCACTTTCCAGTACTCCCTCGAGTGTACCCAAAAAGGGTGGGTATTCTGAACTGCTGTTTGGTGCGTAAGCACAAACAACAGTCAGGACCCGTCCCCCCACCCGAAGGCGAAGGGAAGCTACCCTCTCGTCCACTGGGTTGAACTCAAACGTACAGGCTTTGAAAATATAGAAAATAGGGTTGTAAAAAAAAATCTAAGAATATAATAAAAAAAATTAAAATACAAAATTAAAGTGAAATTTCCTCCCATTCCTCGCGCTCCACCTGTCATGTCTCTATTCCCCACCAGTGGGGCCCGCCCCACACTTTGAGAAACACTGCGGTAAATAAAGGCAGAGCTTTTCTATTAGCGACCAAAAGTTGCAAACTTTATCGTCGATGTTCTTTACTAAATCCTTTCAGCAAAAATATGGCAATATCGCGAAATGATCAAGTATGACACATAGAATGGACCTGCTATCCCCGTTTAAATAAGAATATCTCATTTCAGTAGGCCTTTCATACAAATGTACCTAAGCTTTCTCATAACATTCAGTCATCTTTAAATTCTTTTTTTTATTAAAGTGCAGGTGCAGCTAAACATATAGGCATGCATATCATCACAAAAACTAAATATGCATTGATCTTCTTGAAAATTGTTAAAATGGCTTGAATTTGACTTTAACAATATGAACTAAACATTTACAAAGTCCACGCGATAACCTATTAAAGTTATTTTATTTTTATTTACCTGATGGTTAACCGTTATGTACAGCACTGTAGAAGCAATGTCGCAGCAGTAAGAAACAACTTAGGTTTATTAATAGCGTGCACATTTGGGTTCGCTTATTCCTTACACCAAATAAATGTTTTTGTGTTTTTAGTCGCCGTAATAGTCATACTAACTCATATCAACTCCCGCGTCTGCCACTGCAAATATAGCACGTCTTTGGCGTTGCTACCTATTATGGGTGTTTACGGCTTCCGTAGTAAAACGTAATATGACGAGTACGGAAATTCAAATAAAAACAAATGGATACATCAAATAAAAGTGTAATTTGATTATGCCGTTTTATATTTTACATTATATAAATGTATGATGCTGTCTGGTCACATGTTTCCACGTTTTGCAACGTTTGTGCTTTTCCAACGTGACTGGGGTTATAGTTCAGTAAACACTGATGATGTCATCATCTGAAGATGGCTGAAGCAGGGTGAGCATCAACTCGCCCATTAGTTTTACTTTTAAAGTTCACTTTGCTAATTACTGTGGATATGTATGTATATTTGTGTAGCTGTGTTTCTTTTATTGTTTCTTTGAACTATAATATTCGAACAACCGTGCTGCACAGTGGCCGGAATCGTTTCAGGAAGTCCATTTGTTTACAAAATATAGCCTTGCTAGCGTTAGCTTAGCTTGGATGCGTTTGATCTTTAAAAACATTATTCTCAACATTTTGAGCAATTAACATTAACGTTATTTTATGTTACTGGCTTGCATGACTATTCAAGCAGTATAATTATACTCTATCATGGCAAATTCTAGTAATTGATAACATCGAAGCGTATGGAATGCGTAGTACTTAAAATAAACTGCCATTTAAATGTTAGCCAAATAATAGAAGTCCGAAGTCATTGTATTCCAGAAATGTTGCCTCAAGTCGTATGATGAGTTTGTTGTTGACATTGTGGGTTTTAGTTAAATGTTAATCAGTCGCTGTGCTTGTTTGAATTAGTTCATGTCTGTTCTTTGTGCGTGTGATGACAGAGAAGGCTGGTGGGGAGCAGGCTGGCTTCAGCAAAGCTTCCAGGCTGTCAAAGAAAAGGTAACGCATTCATACTATTATGCAGAATAGTGATTGCTTGGTTGAATATATATCCATCCATCCATTTTGTACCACTTGTCCCTCTCGGGTTCGCGGGTTGGGGGGCTTGTTGTATCCTATTCCAGCTGCACTTGGACAAGTCGCCACCTCATCTGGATTACTTGGATTTCTGCATAAATTGGTGATAAAATGTATTCTGCTGGTCATCAAAGTCACAACAATAGACAGACATCCATCCATCCATCCATCCTCTAACGCTTATTCCCTTTTGGGGTCGCGGGGGGCGCTGGCGCCTATCTCAGCTACAATCAGGCGGAAGGGGTGTACACCCTGGACAAGTCGCCATTTCATCGCAGGCAGACAATCTGCTTAAATTAATACCGCACAAATAATAGAGATTTTCATCTCTTTTTATTGAACATAACATGTAAACATTCACAGTGCAGGTGGACAAAAGTATGTGAACCCTTGGATTTAATAACTGGTTGATCCTCCTTTTGCAGCAATAACGTCAACCAAACGTCTACTGTAGTTGCAGATCAGACCTGCACAATGGTTAGGAGGCGTTTTGGACCATTCCTCTTCACAAAGCTGTTTCAGTGCAGCAAAATTCTTGGGATGTCTGGTGTGAATCGCTCTGTTGAGGTCATGCCACAGCATCTCAATCAGGTTGACGTCAGGACTCTAACCGGTCCACTCCAGAAGGCGTATTTTCTTCTGTTGAAGCCATTCTGTTGTTGATTTTCTTCTGTGCTTGGGGTCGTTGTCCTGTTGCATTACCCATCCTATGTTGCGCTTTAGTTGGCGGACAGGTCGACCACGCCTAGGGAGATTAGCAACAGTGCTGAACTTTCTCCATTTGTAGACAGTCGTGTTTTACCGGGGACACGTGAACATCATGGCTTTTAGAGATACTATCGTAACCCTTTCCAGCTTTATGCAAGTTAATGATTCTTGGTTGTAGATCTTTTGTGAGCTGTTTTCTACGAGGCATGGTTCACATCAGGCAATGCTTCTTGAGAACAACATACTTATCACAGGTGTGTGTTTTTTTAGGGTAGGGCAGCTTTAACCAACACATGATCGCGTCACATTGATGAGACGCCATGTTGTCTGAGTCCTGGCGCCAATCAGCTCTTGGGAGAAGTCATTAGCCTAGGGCAGGGGTAGGGAACCTGTGGCTCTTTTGATGACTACATCTGGCTCTCAGCTAAATCTTAGCTGACATTGCTTAACACGTTAAGTAATGAATAATTCTGCTGGCAATCACAGTGTTAAAAATAATGTTCAAATTATAAAACATTCTTATGCATTTTAATCCAACCATTCATTTTCTATCGCACCTGTTCAAGAAGTTGCATTAATGGTAAGAAGTATTATATTTATTATTGGTTAGCTTTAGAATAACAATGTTATTAAAAAGAATAAGAAGTGAAGTATATAGCGCTTTTTCTGTAGTGACTCAAAGCGCTTTACATAGTGAAACCCAATATCTAATTTTTACATTTAAACCAGTGTGGGTGGCACTGGGAGCAAGTGGGTAAAACGTCTTGCCCAAGGACACAACGGCAGGGACTAGGATGGCGGAAGTGGGGATCGAACCTGCAACCCCCAAGTTACTGGCACGGCCGTTCTACCAACCGAGCTATACCGCCCCAACTTATTACACCCTAAAAATGTTGGTCTTACTTAAAAATGCACGCATTTAGTTGTATTCAGTGTTGAAATATATTATATGGCTCTCACGGAAATACATTTTGAAATATTTGGCTTTCATGGCTCTCTCAGCCAAAAAGGTTCCCGACCCCTGGCCTAGGGGTTCACATACTTTTTCCACTCTGCAGTGGGAATGTTTACATGTTGTGTTCAATAAAAGATGAAAACCTATCATTTTTTGTGCGGTATCAGTATAAACAGACTGTTTGTCTATTGTTGTGGCTTTGATGAAGCTCAAAACACATTTTATGAGTAAATTATGCAGAAATCCAGGTAATCCCAAAGGGTTAACATACTGTTTCTTGCAACTGTATATTGATATCATTTTATTAGCCCAGCCCTAGGATCACACCCAAACGACAATTTGGTGTCTCTATTTGTTTTAAACACTGCTACTTTGTCAACCAGCAATTTACAGCCTTATTGCAAATTTGGTCCTATGTGACAGCAGTGTAATCATGAACTTTTCTTTACAGTCATCCGAGGCCTTAGATTTTATAAAACGAGACTTGACTGAGTTCTCCACTGTGATGCAGCATGACACTGCTTGTTCAATTGTGGCCACAGCCACTGCTGTCAAAAACAAACTTGCGGTAAGTTGTCACTTTTGTCACTGTCCTATGGTCGTTGCAGAATTGGCTAGAATTGAAGGGGAAGGGCTGTTGTCAGGTGGAAAGGCTGAAAACTTAACTCAACTGAGAAACTATTTTGCTTGTCAATAACTCTAAAATAAGATGTAACAACATAAAAGTTTCATACACAGTTATTGTGACCAAAATGATCACGGTTATCATTATTATCGAAATATTGTTGAATGTGATCAACAGGTATTAATACACACTCTGAAATCTTTTGACCAAGCTATTTTTCTTAAATAACTAAACTAAATATACTCATTGTTAGAAAATCCACTATTTTTTATGTTTTATATTGATCATGCTTTACTGGTAATGTTTCAGTCTTTGTATTAATAAAGTGATTCTGATTCTGATTTTATCGGTTTTAATGGCTTAGCTTTTAAATATTGGTTTATATTTTAGAGATGTATTTAAATGAAAAAAGTCCATAGCAGCGTAACCAATAAAGCTTATTATTATTATTTTTACTATCATGTATTATTTCTGGCTGGCGTTTTAGCATCATACTCTGTTCAGTGGTCCTTGAACACATCGTAAAAATGTATTCGCTTCATATTCCTCTTCTAAGCGAATACAGCCTGTAGGTTCAATGTGCAAAATAGAATACCTTAGATGTTCAGACACCAATGTGTTGATGTAAGTTTAGATTGGTCAGTCCGTGACTTTATGAAAGTGTAGTCATCATCACTGTTTTTTGAAAATTTTAATATGAAAAGGCATCCGCCAGGAGTTTTACCGGGGTTATTGTTAATACAGTTAGTTTATCGTTACACCCCTACTGCATACCATAGCATTTTTCCCACACTATGCAAATGTGTCAACTAAGCACAAACACATTGAGCAGCCTTGGAGGAGATAATAAAATACAATAATTTTCTAATGCTGTCCCACATCATTACATGTTGGTTCATTATCTAAATTCGATCCTCTGGCGGTTAAGGTACCGGTAACATTTTGAAGAAGATAGCGCTTGGACTTCGACAAATGCATAGTTCACAAAATTTTCCTTTCCAGGTTGAAGGCTCATCAGAGACCACAGAAAAGATGAAGAAGAGCCTCTCTAGTTTCCTAGGAGTCATAACAGACACACTCGCTCCACCTCCTGATAAAACCATCGACTGCGATGTTATCACATTGGTGGCAACACCAGCAGGAACGACAGAAATCTATGATAGTTCAAAGGTAGGCATCGATCTGACCTGGACTTTCTTCTATATCGAACTGGTGTGTACATTCTCACGTCTAGTTGTGTTTTTATTAGGGCTATCAAACGCTAAAAATATTGAATCGCATTGTGTTTGTAGTTTATGCATGATTAATTGCAAACAGACAATTAATCACAGCAGACAATTTGACACAAACTCTTTTACAAACACATCTAAGCACACACACAAACACCTTACTGTGTCTTGTCACTTGTTTGTTTGTTTGTCAGTCTAGGCTCGGGCGTAGTTGCACATGCGTCATTTGCATGAGTTTGTGTGGGGGCCTCTCAAGTCGACCGGGGTACGATAACCAGGAAACGTGTAAAAAAGACCATCTTTCCTCTGGCAGAGTCGTGTTTTGCTTTATTGTGGGGCAAAAATGACGCTCAAATAAGCAACCGCACATTCAAATACAAAGTTAAGCCTTTGTTGTCCTTACAGGCACGTCTCTACAGTCTGCAGGCTGACCCCGCCACATACTGCAACGAGCCTGATGGTAAGTCGACATGTTGTTTGTTTTTTAGGTACCGTATTGACAAAAGTATCTAGACAATTATTAATCACAAGCAGAACTAATACCCCTATTTATCCTGAATCTTTAAAGATCATCTTTTTAGGACCAATTGGACAATTGTATACCTCCAACCTTGTTGGGACAAGAAGGCTCTTTTCTGTTCCAGTGTGACAATGACATTTTTGGATAGGTTTGGTATAGAAAAACTTACACAGAAAGAAACCAACCTCAAACCATCAAACACTACGCTACATACTTTAGAAACATACACATCACAGCAGATGGCTACAAAATGCACTTAAAGGGTAACTGCACTTTATCATTCATTCACAATCCTTATGAAAGACAAGACAAACGTCTTTTTTTCTGCATACTAACTTGTGATAATCGTCTCCTACTCCGTGGCTAGCAATATAGCTAATGGGAGCAATGCATTTTTTGCCTCCAAATCACTTTGAAAATGCATCCAAAAACCGCCGACAATACTTTAATTACATTCCGTAAACTGTATAGTCACTAAGCTGTAGCAACATTGATATTGTAAGAGCAAACACTGTGGAACTATTTTGCTAGTGTAGAAAAACATTGCCATGCTACGGCATCAGCTGTAAGCCGTAAGCTAGAAACTGCATCAA
This sequence comes from Nerophis ophidion, assembly GCF_033978795.1. NCBI lineage: Eukaryota > Metazoa > Chordata > Actinopteri > Syngnathiformes > Syngnathidae > Nerophis > Nerophis ophidion. The sequence goes on from NC_084613.1 coordinate 54,732,606, forward strand.
CAACTGAAGGGCTTTTGAGTTTGTAATGCACAAGCGATAGGACAACAGTATGTACTGACCGTAAAACATGAAGAATTATATTACAGTACCTGAAAAGTATTAGCTCACATTTAATTTTTTGTTTGTACTTAGCTAACTCGACAGCCTATGTACGGTACTGTACGTTGATGTGCTGCATGTATCATGAATAATATCATAGTGACTTACTCGATGGACAGTTGTCTGTTTGGTCCATTTGGTCGGGGACGTTTACAGTTGATTTGCATAAGCATACCATTAATTTGGCTTAGCTTGGCTCCAAGTTCCACATTTGCAGCGTGACCAAGCCACGTCAACCTCACTCTCTCGGCTTTCGTCTGCTCCAATGTTTCACCCTCTGTTTGTGCTCGCTTCTATAAGCAGCAGTTAATCCTCCGTATATTCAGCTTAAAAAAAGATAAGGTTGTAAATCCTCATTTGTCAAAAAATGGTCATCTTCGTTGTCTATTACAAAGTCTACCATGATTACATCACACTCATGTTTGTTTCCGGAAGTCGGAAGTGCACTGCTATGGAAACAGAAATAAAGGCGCTGAAGAAAGAAGTTTTAGTGTTGCTTAAAATGACCAAAATATGGTAAATATTGTACATATTATATATTGTTATTAATGTGTCTGTTACTACATTAAAGATATACTTGCAGCGTCTATATAAAACGTTGCTAGAGGGTTTTGAAGTTGTTTCAGAGGGCTATGAAGGCTACAACGGTGACTCCCATTAGCCGCATCTTGCAAGCATTTTTTATCATCTTTAAAATAAATTAAAAAACATGTCTTCTTGTCGCCCACAATGGTTGTGAACGGTAGGCAGCAATCCCAAAAAAGTGCAGTTTCTCTTTAAAGGGCTATAAACCCCACCTATTGTTTTTAGCATTTTATTATGTAAACACAATAACATGACTCCCAAGTCCATACTAAAATCAAATAGTGTTTATTTACTTTACTTTTCATTATCTTGGAAGTACTTTAGACTGAGACGATTAAAGACTGGTCATACAATATATTTATGGACAATCAACCTTTAATCTCCCTCATCATCAGTGACTGCACGCTGGGAGGCATCACAAAATCCAACAAGGATACCTCCTTCTGGTCGTTATGAGACATCATTGCCTGAAAAATACTTTTAGTCCTTAAAGGTCCCATCTTATAAATTAGTTTAACTTTTTTGTTACAACTCAGAGGTGCCGTAATCGCCAACCTCTGCGCACAGCAAATCTATGTCACGCACAAAATAAAAGCCAATCCAAACTCTAAACAAAATAAACATATCATTATTTGTTTTGTCAGATTTTGCAATGCAGCTCTGTGAGTGACGGGTGACCACTAGCAGCCCTAACATACAAAACAATGTTTGGAAACACTTTTCAATTATTGTTACGTCCCTTTCAAAATAACAGGATATCCATCGATCACGTAATTGAGCAAACTTGTTTATATTCGGCTGTAACCACACCAAAAACATTTGTAAAAAAAAATATATCTACTAAAACTGGTTATTTTCTCCTTCACAAACCGCCCAAAACCAACTCTTTGTCTTCTGTCACATCAACAGCAGCCGCTCGCTCTTTCTCTCTTACTTCACCTACTCAGTGGCCTAGTGGGCAGAGTGTCCGCCCTGAGATCGGTAGGTCGTAAGTTCAAATCCCGGCTGAGTCATACCAAAGACTATAAAAATGGGACCCTTTACCTCCCTGCTTGGTACTCAGCAATAAGGGTTGGAATTGGGGGTTAAATCACCAAAAATGATTCCCGGGTGCGGCACCGCTGCTGCTCACTGCTCCCCTCACCTCCAAGGGGGTGATCGAGGGTGATGGGTCAAATGCAGAGAATAATTTCGCCACATCTAGTGTGTGTGTGACAATCATTGTGAAGTGAATTATATTTATATAGCGCTTTTTCTCTAGTGACTCAAAGCGCTATACATAGTGAAACCCAATATCTAATTTTTACATTTAAACCAGTGTGGGTGGCACTGAGAGCAGGTGGGTAAAGTGTCTTGCCCTAGGACACAATGGCAGTGACTAGGATGGCTGAAGCGGGTATCGAACCTGCAACCCTCAAGTTGCTGGCACGGCTGCTCTACCAACCGAGCTATAGTATACCACCCCAGTTGGTACTTTAACTTTAACTTCCACCAATAAAAAAACACTCATAACACTTAGCCACTGATGCGTTTATGGCCACACAAAAAGTCGAACAACCCCCAACACCACATAAAGTGTAAATGCCAGGTTGGTAAACTATTACTCCTCAATCAACTGTGTTCTTATGCTACTGTCATTTATTAAGAATGTTAATTTATGGATATTCATGAAATGCTGTTACTAGATTACATAAATGCTATTAAAAATATATATTTTACAGACCGAAAGTTACAGGAATGTACACTTAATCCCATGCTTACATCTCATTGTGCAACATGAAATTGTTTAAGGGGAACTAAATGTGAACTCTGAAAGGGGTACAAATTAATTTCCTAAGTAGAAACCCCACAATGGCAGAGGGGTTAGTGCGTCTGCCTCACAATACGAAGGTCCTGCAGTCCTGGGTTCAAATCCAGGCTCGGGATCTTTCTGTGTGGAGTTTGCATGTTCTCCCCGTGAATGCGTGGGTTCCCTCCGGGTACTCCGGCTTCCTCCCACCTCCAAAGACATGCACCTGGGGATAGGTTGATTGGCAACACTAAATTGGCCCTAGTGTGTGAATGTGAGTGTGAGTGTTGTCTGTCTATCTGTGTTGGCCCTGCGATGAGGTGGCGACTTGTCCAGGGTGTAACCAGCCTTCCGCCTGATTGTAGCTGAGATAGGCGCCCGCGCCCCCCGCGACCACGAAAGGGAATAAGCGGTAGAAAATGGATGGATGGATGGATAGAAACCCCATCCAGGCATAAAATACTAGTACACAGCCTTTTTAGATTTTCATTGTAAGTGGGCCAAATATCTTATTTTGAAAAATTATATCTCATGAAAATGACTGCTCTGATTTGATTATTATAATAAAACATTTATAAAACATCCAAAGATATGCACCTGGGAATAGGTTGATTGGCAACAATAAATGGCTCTAGTGTGTGAATGTGAGTGTGAATGTTGCCTATCTGTGTTGGCCCTGCGATGAGGTGGCGACTTGTCCAGGGTGTATGCCGCTACTGCCCGTATGCAGCAGCTGAGATTGGCTCCTGCACCCCCCCGTCTCCCCAAAAGGGACAAGCGGTAGAAAATGGATGGATGGATGGATGGAATTAGATATATGACTTGTTATTAAGTCAGGTTTGGGACAGGTTTGATGCTGGTATAGCCACAGTGTGAACGTCTGAAGTTGCTCAGATGTGCTCCACTGAATGCTCAGGGAGTTTTTGCGTCTGTTCAAGCACATGAAAAATTAGAGAAAATATTGCCTACAATGGTGTATTCAATATATGTTGCCCAAATCTAACCTTGATGCTGGTATCTGGACATTTTACAAGTGTTTTTATAAAGCTCTACTGGAAACATGCAATTTTTTGTGACTGTAGCTCCATTGAGTGCCTCTTTTCCTAAATTTGGAGCAAGCTAGTGGGGGAGATTAAAACATTTTCTCACTTTTGATGGGCTTTAACAGGCTCTAGGGACACATTACTGTTAGAACATTATCACAAAGTGAATTTAGCTCACTTGAGCATCTTTAATCATGGTTACATTGATTGTAACAAGTTTTGTTGCCATGAGATCTGTTAAAGTACTTTTGTGTGCATATTGCATACATTTCTCCAAGAGACTCAATACTCTTATGAAGAAAGATAAACTTTTTAACTTGTCTTTTCGCATTTTTGTGCTGAGTCCCTCGTTATTGTTAATAGCAATACCACATCTTTATCATAAGATATGTTGATGTTTAGTTTTAAGGTACTTTGTGTGGTGATAGATACATATATTAACACCGATTGCAAAGTTTGTCAGTTCAACCTGATTTTGTGTATTCTCCCCAGGCCCCCCAGAGCTGTTTGACAACTGGCTGTCCACCTTCAGTATGGAAGAAAAGAAAGGAGATATCTCAGAGCTTTTGATCAGCAGTCCATCAATACGAGCGCTTTACACCAAAATGGTATGCTTACTATTGTGATGCTGCTTTTACTGCAGTTAGTTTTTTAACTAAAAGATCCAACAATCTGTAGAGCTGTGTATATTGTGGGATTTTTTTTTATAAAGGTACCGGCAGCAGTGGCCCATTCAGAGTTCTGGCACAGATACTTCTACAAAGTCTTCCAGCTGGATCAGGTAAACTTAGAACTAACCTGAGCAACTCTTGTGGTCTAGTAACCCGGCATGGCAATTTATTTTTCAACAATTGTTGCCATTTGCTGCCTAGTTTGTAAATGTCAATTTTAAATTTAAAAGCAGACACAAATAATTTTTTTACAGAACCTTTGTATATGTCAATTTTAAATTTAAAAGCAGACACACATTTTTTTTTTTTTACAGAAACTATCTAAAAAAAAATTGTGAAATGAAATCTAAATGGGCTTAGGGTTTTGAAGTTGTTCAGATAATGTATACATTCTTCTTGCACACGCTCTTTTTCTTGACATTGGATTGTTACCTTAAAGGCGGCATGGAATGAATGCTATGTGAAGATAAGTGAGGAGTAGAGGTTGGAAAAATGTATAGATTCTTCGATGCATCACAATAGAACTTGATTCTGAATCGATGGACGGATGTCCAAATATCCATTATTTACGTATTTAAAATAAATAATACAGACGGTTGTAAAATACAACATAAATGCTAAGGTTTGGTTCCAACCAGCCAGAAGAGAACCATTCATTTAATGTTATGTGTTAGCTGAGTTAGCACAGACACACGGAGGAGGAGAGAGGAGAGGAAAAGTAAGAAACAAGTAAATAATAAATGCTTTGTACATTTCAAAAAAGACTAACTGGAACCGTGTTACATCAGTGACAAACCAGATGAGAAGTGGTATTAACAAATAGATTAATATGTCAGGAAGAACAGTAATATCCACACAGTCCGATTTAAAAACAAATATAATTAATGTTGCTTATTTGATGTATTCTAAGTTTTGTGTACATATCACTGAAAGGGGTCCTATTAATCAAAACCAACTTTTCTCAGTTGTTCTTACCTGTATTTGGGATCCCCGTATGTGCCAAAAAATTGAAATCAAACCATGGAGGCATGACAGCAATATTTCTAAAACAATCTCGCCTTCTTCTAAACTCGATCCAAACAAGCCGCTTTTCGAGACATTAGTAATTCCATACATGGTAGAGGTTTACCCAAAGAGTTTTGTGCGAGTTCGCCATTTTTTATTCAGTTGGAGTCATTAAGTTCCTTCTTTTTCTCTATCTTCTTGTTGTGACTTGTACATGCACATTCATCCTAAAATCCTCCGCTGTTGCCTGTCCCTGATGTAAGTCAATAACACATAGTACCTTGAAGGTAGAAAAGCGCTATACAAGTACAATCCATTTATCATTTAGATGCTTGGCTCTTTTTATGCATTTGAAATCGTAAATAAATAACAAACAATTGAGTGAACAGACTGAAGTTCCTCCGTTGCGCTCATCATACTCTCTTCAAAAACATCCAGAAAGCACCAACAATACTCCCTTTACTTGTCATAATCTGAAAATTTGCCAAAAATCAGTGATATTGTTATTAGAGCCGCCAGCGCAGACAAACTATACTATATGTCGGTTTCTAAACTTATTGCTCATCCTCCTTGCGTTCAAGATCAAAAATATATAGTCCTAAATCATATTTTTTCAGAAGTAATCTTGGTTCTCACAAAGTCTGCTTGATAAGCATTGTTGTTGATGGGGAAGGGATATTTGGTTCTTAGCGCAACGTTACACGATCATGTGACTGGCTTCCACACTATCTCTCAAAATGGCTCAGGAATCTCTGTAAGATCGATACTATTTTAATCATATTTATTTATTTGCAAACTTGGGAAGTCTTTAAATCAGATATATATGATAATAGCTTCAATATAGAAGCAATTTTTCCACTCTTCTGGTAATTTAAATACATGCTAATTGATTCTATTGATAAATATGATATATTATAGATAGCAAAACATAAATCTTATTCATAGCTAGGTAGAATTGTGACTAATAGAAACATCTATATACTCGGTGATGGATCTGTGTGGCCATTACAAAGCGATGATGTTAGCAACTTGCATCGCAAACCTAATTGACTTGCTTAAGGGTTAAAAGGCAGGCGTTGAGAAAAGACTTACCTGCTAAGAGATGTAATATGATGTTGCTCGTGTTACCTGCTCAGGTGCTTACAAAAATGGCAATAAGAATTCATCTTTTAACATCTTTATTTACACCAAATCACAGTTAGTACCAAAAATAGTCTATTTATAAGGAATATCAGTTTTGGTATCAATAAAAACCAAACAATATACCTCTCTATTTAACATATTAAAACAAATTATCTTATTTGTTCTTAGATGTCAGGTTTTGCAGTGTAATGTAAGTGAATTTGTTAAAGCAAATATAAGAAAAGGGTTTGTTGTGTTAGGACGAGGCACGGCGATTGGCGCTGAAGCAGAGGGCAGAACAAACTTCCCACACTGAGACCCTTGGCTGGGAGGAGGAAGGTATGTTGGCAACAAATACAAATGGCTTATTTTTCGTTTCTTCACGTTTGACTACTTGTTTCTGTTAGATGACTTTCTCGGCACCACATCATCATCATCATCTCATTTTAATTCCCCCCCCCCATCGGACAAAAGCTTCACCCCGGCCTATATGGAAACCGCACACCTGAATCCCATCACGTCTCCCAGTGAAGAGCGTGACACCACTCCCTCCATTAGCAGCGACAGTGTGAGCCTGCCAACGCAGCTGGAGGTGCGACCGGAGCCCGTTGTAACTAAGCTGGCAAAGAATCTGTCAGAGGTCACTATGGACGATGAAGGAGACAAGACACAACTGAAACAAAAACCTGCACAGAATGTCTCGGCTCCTGATGGCCAAGTGGAGGCTGGCACCCTGCCGCAGGTGAATGTAGACGGGGGTTCGGCAAGGATCCCTAAAGTAGAGGCTGCACAGGAAGAGGGTCCTCAAGACTTGAGGGTGTTTGAGCTGAACTCTGACAGCGGGAAGTCAACGTCTTCTAAGAACGGCTTGAAAGGTACAATTATTTGTTAATGATATTTCATTTTTGTTTAGCTGTGAAGTGCTAACATTCACTTATATACTTGATTTTCAACTAAAATGTTCTGGGGTCCACATTTCCAGAAAGCTAAAGTCCGGGGGTCCAGACTTCTCGTTTCACTATTAGTTTCATTTAGTATATTACAGAGAACCCGCGTCTCCTACAGGAGGTATTTGATTTTGGTCTATTTATTTTGTCAGAGTTACAGGAACACGCTTCTGTTCCTAAGGACCTTCTGCAAAAAAATAAACTCGTGAAAAATCATCTTGAGGACAGCACTCTAGTGTTTTTAATAATCTGCTGCAAACATGTGAGTCTCTCACATGTTTTTTTTAACAGTTAAATAGCCCAAATGACAAAAAATAGAGGTTCTAAAATGGTACTACTACTAGTATAACTAAAAAAGCTGAACAAATAACTACTGACTGACTCTCAAGTAAACAAGCTACAACAAAACAAAGTTTGTAGCTGCCAAAAAGTAGATGACTTTGAGGGGTGCATTGAATGTAAATCTCAAGTTTGGATCCCAAATTTCTATGTTTGCTAGCAAGGTTGAAATGTCACTGCAAGGATTTGCCAATGTGTTTAGAGTGGCCCAATGTCCTATATACCAGTGGTCCCCAACCACCGGGTACCGGCCGTGGCCCGATTGGCACTGGGCCGCAAAATAATTTTTTATAAAAAAAAAATATATATATATATATATATTTTTTTTTATTAAATCAACATAAAAAACACAATATACACTCACAAATAGTGCACCAACCACAAAAAACTCCCTTTTTCATGACAAAAACGTCCCTTTTTCACGACAAAGAAGAAAAGAAACAAAAAAAAAGGACACCCACCCCCGGGCCGCGGGACAAATTATTAAGCGTTGACCGGTCCGCGGATACAAAAAGGTTGGGGACCACTGCTCTATACCAGTGTTTCAGAACCATAGGGCCGTGGCCCATTTTTGGGCTACGAGCGCCCCCTAGGGAGTCGCAAAATATATCTGTTTCTCAGATGTATGGGCCCTTGTGGTACTTAGCTGCAATACACTTTTCCGCCACTTGAGGCAATAATGCCAATATCAAACAAATAGAAGAAGTCTGGAGCTAACATCATAGAGAAGTTCTTTAAGCGCAAAAATTATGACTAAAGTGCTGAAACTGTATATTCCTTTGCACTTTAATTTTATTGACAGTTTATTTAGGAAGCATATATCTAAATTTCGTTGGACCTGTACCTGTACATGCACAATGACAATAAAGATCATTCATTCATTCATATCATTTCAGGGCATTTAATCGATCGCAACTGGACTTTTTGGTTTGTCCTCGAAGACATTGCACCTGTCCTCTGAGCAGGCTTCATCAGTTCTTGCTCACAAGTTTAGTTTAGTCTAGTCTAGATTTAGTCTACATCCGACCAATCTAAGTCTATTGGCATGAACTGATGAAGGCTACTCGGATGGGAGGCGAAACGTCTTTTAAAACAAACCAAAGCGTACAGTTTCGATCGATTAAATGCTCTGAGATGACAACGACCTGTAAGAATGAGAACATTTATAGACACATACATCATTATTATTTATTATCAAATTTAGTTAACATTTTTGTATTTATTTTAGCACCGTGTAAATGTATGTACATTTATTTTTGATCAGTTTTTATGAGCCCTTCTTTTGCAGTATATTTGATGAATGGTTTTTGTGTAATCAGCCTGACCTAAGCCTTGATATTAATCTTTGTGATTATTTGATTAGGTTTGTCTGGTTAGACTGCAAGTAGTTCGGATGTAATTGAGTATGATTAAAACTAACTCAGAAAAAATCATTCTAAAACTAATTCGGTGTTAATATGTAAGTGGTCTTTGGAACCCTCTGCAGTGAAAATGTTGTTCCCCGAGGTCAAAAAGGTTAAGAACCCCTGCTCTCTACAACAGGACGCACTCTAGTGTTTTTTTAGGAATTTGCTGCAACAATTTTTGTCTCCCAAGTTTAGAACTAAACTCCAACAGTAGAATATTCCTGACTAATAAGGATTACGTTTACTGCTAATGCTAAATACTGAGTCGAGGTGACACTAAGTCGTCGATCGTCATTTGTCCTCCAGGCTCCAGCACTGATGTGAGCGAGGACTGGGAGAAAGACTTCGATTTGGATATGACAGAAGAGGAAGTGCAACTGGCACTCTCTAAAATTGAAGCATCTGGAGAGGTTTGTGTTTTCTTTCTATCTCGATTTCAAAATTAGTGTAGAATGCCTGGCCAAAAAGCAAGGTCACACACGCTGAAATTTTTTTGGCCTGCCTTTTGCTTTATTACAGCATTGTTTCACATTGTTTCTGCCATAGCTGCATTCTTATTTCATGAGATTTGGACCAAAATGTAAACTGTCCCTACTGTACATCCATCTATATTCTATGCGGCTTGTCTCCCATTAGGGTCACAAGTGGGCTAAATAAAGCCTTTCCCAGCAGACATTGGGTTAAAGTTGGGCTGGTGACTAGCCAATCAAACGACGGTATACATTTTTGGTACTTTTGTGTATCCATGTTGAGGTACTCTTTCTAGGCTGATTAGAGTCAGGAAGAAATGCAGAGGCAGTTGGAGCAGAAAATACAGCTGCAATAATCTGCTGACATTCAATTAATTGTTTTATTTATTTCATCACAGCCCGTCCTCTAAATGTAGGTTTATTTACGATGACGTTCGTGTTTTTAGTTGTTGAAATGAAATCAGCAGTTGTTTTGCTAGCAACTAAATTAGCATGTCACAATTCTTTGTACAGGGTATTCCGTTTGTGCAAGTAGATGTGCGGGGGGTTGAAACAGCGCTTGTCCGGTCTGCTAACAACATGATTTATTTAGCCAGTTACTGTGATTAAACGCAAGTTGTTTAATGTTCACAGTGCATTGATTTTCATGGTAAAAATGAGGTGCGTCCCCAGGACACGTTAATAGTGAGTTTATTGCATCCAATAAACAATATTATTGCCATTATTTTCATGAGACCAAATTAACCATTAATGTAATAGTAATACATAATAATATTGCATGTACCGTATTTTTCGGATTATAAGTCGCAGAGTTTTTTTCATAGTTTCGCCGGGGGTGCGACATATACTCTGGAGCGACTTATGTGTGAAATTATTAACACATTGCCGTAAAATATTAAATAATATTATTTATCTCATTTGCAGAAGAGAGGAACAAATCACAATCGTCACACACACGTCAACCAATAAGAGTTTGGCGGGGGAGGGTCATGGCAGAATTGCATTGTGGGTCATGGGATTCTAACTGCTATATGCTACTGCCGTAGCTATTAAAATGGATCATTTCAACATTGGCTGTAACTTATAAAAACTGAGAAGGGCTGAACAAAATTGGCACCGAAAAGGAAATCATGTACTGCAGATTACAAGCTGGACGTAGTGAAATATGCAGCAGAAGAGGACGCGGCGCATACCTTTGGAGTTGGCAGAGTTGTTTCGAAGCGACATCGAGGAAGAAGATTTCATCGGATTTATCGATTAGGAGTGACAGATTGTTTGGTAAACGTATAGCATGTTCTATATGTTATAGTTATTTGAATGACTCTTACCATAATATGTTACGTTAACATACCAGGCACCTTCTCAGTTGGTTATTTATGTGTCATATAACGTACACTTATTCAGCCTGTTGTTCACTATTCTTTATTTATTTTAAATTGCCTTTCAAATGTCTATTCTTGGTGTTGGATTTTATCAAATAAATTTCCCCCAAAAATGCGACTTGTACTCCAGTGCGACGTATATATGTTTGTATCCTTCTTTATTATGACTTTTCGGCCGGTGCGACTTATACTCCGGAGTGACTTATAATTTCGAAAAATACAGTATATCCTTTCAAATGCAATAAACTTGTATTTCTCCTGTATTTTAACATTGTAATTGAAATGGAAATGTTTAAAGATCTAAGTTAAATAAAACAAACAAATAATTTATTAGCAAAATGTTACTTGTATAATAGAATTAATTAATTATCCATTAATAAAGTATCTTAAGGAGAGGATGGTTGGCTCAGATATACACAAATCGTTACAGTAAATAAAATAGCTAAATAAAGTAGTGACAAACAAAATTGCAATTCAGTATTGAACAGATGTAGAGTTGTACATTACTTACCTGACAATCAAGTTAGGACATTTTTAAACGAAAGTGCAAAGTAACAATATAAACACTTAAGTTTAAACAGATGTATTAACAGCTCATCTGCAAAATAAGAGTATTTTTTTACAGTACTAAATGGCAGCATGTCTTTAGCAATGTATGTTTGTGAGCGCCCACTATTTTGCACTGTTTTGTTAACACTGACCTGTCACATGACTTCTTCACCAAACACGAAACGAGTGCAAAGTGACTTTGGACTGTCGAGTGGTTATAATTCAAGTAGGCGTTGTTGTAGTCGCGCACTTTTAGCAAACTGGCTTCTCGGCGTTGATAGACTCATCTTGTTACACATGTTTAATACTGAAATTTTCATCGACTTTGGGTTTTGTGTTCATTTTGTCCATGTTAGCTGCTACATGCTAACTAGTTGCACTGTGAGATGCTACCTGGCCAGCGGCCCCACATCACTGCACAAACGGTCAAAGACACTTAATAAGGATAAGATAATTCACCCCCTTCTTTTCACTCCACTATGGTACAACTGTGCGAAGCTGCTAAAATTGACAAAAAGTGTGAATGCTCTTGAAGCATGCGGATGGCAATTTATCGACGCTGGAAAACTTACAGACTTTAATTTTCATTCATCGTCGGTTGATTAATTTATCGAATATAGTTGGCATTGACAATTGCAATAGTCCTCTACGAACACGCCTGTTTGCCTGCCAAGTGTTTGAGCCGGTGCCAAGTCTGCAACCGGACATGATGTCACATGCACCAAATGTTTCAAAATAGGGTACTGTAATGATTTATGTGAATCCATACTTTGTAGTACCGGCAGAATTCAGTCGGTATCCATAAAAGTACTCAATTCGGTAGCCATCCTTAATGTTGGCCAAAATACTACACTTGTTCTTCCACTTTATGAATAATGATTTGTAGAGTTCATAACCAGATTATAAGCATTTTAGCAATGTGTTTGTTGAAAACGTTACACCTTTTATCCAAAAGGCCCTAAATTTTAAGTGTGGACTCTTACCTATTTCTCTCTCCCTATCCTGATAGCGTTGTTGTTGCCTGGCATGTCTAGTGAATGACCATCTCGCATATCATCAGGTCGCAAATGGCTACTCTTCATGTAGAAAAAGACAATCTTTGAAGGAATGATGTCAGAAGGTGATGGTGCAAATCTCGCCATATGACTTGCTGGTTTGATACAGTTAACTTCTTTCACACCTTTTTCAAAGCAGCGGGTCCTTCCTATTGTAAATTTGTACATCGTTGCACTCGAAGAGCAAAAGTCCTCACATCTCCCCCCCCAAAGATTGTATCATTCCACAGGACATTGCTAATGTGAGCACCCACAGGGAACCTAACCACCAGATGCATAAATACCTCCAACATGTTTTCTCAACATTTCTTATGGTTTATCAAACGAGAAGCTAGTCGTGTCAGTTAAGGTTTACCGCTGAAACATAAACATCCATGCAGCAATTATCCAAGTAAGAACCTCTTTACTATTCTCCTATCCAAAGGCAAAACCCAGTAACTCAATTTTGGTCAAAACTGAGCTGATAATAATTTTGGAGTTCCTAGGTGATATGCTTTACATTAATGTATACGATATTGTAATTTGTTCCGTAAGTAAGCTGTTACGCGCATGGCAGGACCTAGCAACTACCACATAACCGCGTAGATACAACAGAAAAACCGAGTATCTCAAGGGACCAGTCGGAGCTTCTTTGTCAGTAGCCTTATTGTCTTTAATGAGACATTTGCGCGAATGGGGTCCGACGGTCAACCTGATTATGTGATATTATGGCACGAGGGGATATTTGGACGATTGGCCCAGGTCGTTGCAAGCACCTTCATTAAATGTATTGTTCTTGATTCTTCCCCTTGCATACTCTTTTGGGCAGATAACTGTGGAGGTCAAAATAAAAACTGGACGCTGTACACGGCTCTTGCCCAATGTGCAAACGCAGAATGGGGCCCACCCGAGATTGTGATAAAATATCTGGACAAAGGGCACACGTTCATGAGAGCAGATTCAATCCATGGCTCAATCGGCAAGAAAATGAAAGCTCAAGAAAACATCTATACGTTTGATGACTTTGTAGATCTTTGTAAGACAGCAACAAGATGGATTGGTTTTCCTTTGTTTTCTCAAAATCAGCTAGAAGTGAGTTACTAGGTTTTGCCTTTGGACGGGAGTATTTGCTTAGGTAAATCCAGTCATTGTTAATATGTGGACTTGTTTACCAGCCTCCCTCCCTTTTTTTTTTTTTTTTCAAACAGTTGGAAGAAGACTGGGAGAACTGGGAATGAGCTCCAACCACGATCCCCCGCCACCCAAAGCTCGTTCTCGTCCGAAGAACCACGCTTAACATGTTGAGTCCACACAGTCACCTTATCACCATTTGCAGTTAGGGAGATGTTCCATCTAGTTTGGACCAGTTTCGGCAAACCTGTTGCAAAGTGTGACAGGAAGAGAAAGGCAATACACATAAGACCTTCCAGGCTGTCGGTTTCGTGCAGACACGCCTCAAAGTGAGAAAATGCGATGGGCCCTGGCTATTTTTCGGAGTAACTTCTGATGGTAGTTGTGGTCAAGAGGAACTCTATGAAATTATCATATGCTGTACTGTATGTTCTTGCAAGGTCCAATATAGTTGTACCAAACGAGTGCTGCTGATACTATAGCAGCGAGAGCAATTCTTTTAAGGTAACTTGCGCCCACCTTTGTTACTTATTCAAGCAAAAAGGCCTCAGAGTTGTTGTTTTTTTGTAGTTTAACTAGCAGCAGCTACTCTCACAAATCATTTTAGTTTCTCGGGTGGCTTGTGGGGGAGAAGAACAGCGGGGCAAAGCAACGGGCACAAGCCCCACGCTATGATCTATCATGTATCGGAGAAGAATACATTTAAATATATAATATTTATTCAAAATGACTATTATTATCACCTTTGGATTGCATGTCTGCAATAACGTTATGGAAAACATTTTTTGTTCCGTCAGAGTTTTTAGATTCTGTGGCATGTCTAATCGACCGTGTACGTCTCAGATTACACCAAGGTTTCTGTACAATTACCAGTTCTAAGCTGTCACATTATTTTGAGGTTGCTTTCAATAAGTTTGTCAAATGAACATTGCCAATAAACTCTACATGACATATTGGGTTTCTCTTTATGAAATCATCAAATGTTCCATATACATTTTTTATTTTTTTTGGTGGTGGTAAAAGAGAAACAACCGGACATGATTCAAGGAACGTTATAATTATCGGGCTATTTGGTCTCTTCAATCATATTGAAAAGATGCCCTGGAAGTTGACACTTAAATCAAACTTTTTATGTTCCATGTAGCATTACACTGTCTAATATCATAAACGATGAAATCCAAGGATTCTGCAAGATTTTATTTAATTTAGCTTAGTTTTGATTGACACTGCCAGAAATTACTGTAACAATATGTTACATCAATGTGCAGTCATTAGTGAAAACAAACCATGTTTGAAGAAAATATATTACATATAAAGTAGTTTAAATGTGTTAACAACTTAAAATTAGAATAAACATGTGTATACATAAGATATAAAGTATATGACTGGCCTAACTAGGCTAAGTGGCAGTCCCTATTTAAAACCATATAGCTCCATGCTTTTTTATGGAGCTGCGAAATAATGAACAAATATATACAGTCGTGGTCAAAAGTTTACATAGACTTGTGAAGGACTTAATGTCATGGCTATCTTGAGTTTCCAATAATTTCTACAAGTCTTATTTTTTTGTGATGAAGTGATTAGAGCACATACTTATATGTCACAAAAAACATTCATGATGTTTGGTTCTTTTATGAATTTATTATGGGTCTACTGAAAATGTGACCTAATCTGCTGGGCCAACACTGCTGGGCCAACAGTATACATACAGCAACATACATTATACATTTTGGTGATGTAGAAAAGTTACAATCAAATCAAATTAGCTTTATGGCATGGCCTCTTAACTTCATGTGAGTGAATATAATTGACGACACCTGTTGACTTCTCTTAGCCCATTTAAATAGGGCTCATGTGATGCAGTCATTAGACTCGGTTACAGATGCGATAATGGTAAAGTCAAAGGAACTCAGCACATACAGTACCTGAAAAAACGAATCATTGACTTGAACAAGTCCGAAATGTCACTTGGAGCCATTTCAAAGCAGCTTAAGGTCCCAAAAACAACCGTGCAGACAATTGTTCGTAATTATAAAGTGCATGGCACAGTTTTGTCACTGCCACAATCAGGAAGAGAAAGCCAGCTATCACCTGCTGATGAGAGAAAATTGGTCAGGATGATCAAGAGTCAACCGAGAACCACCAAAAAGCAGGTCTGCAATGAATTGGAAGCTGCTGGAACACAGGCGTTAGTGTCCACAGTCAAACGTGTTTTGCATCGCCATGGACTGATGAAAGAAGGAAGCCCTTGCTCCAGAAGCGACATCTTAAGGCTCGTCTAAAGTTTGCTGCTGATCACATGGACAAAGATAAGAACTCATGGAGGAAAGTTTTGTGGTCAGGTGTAACAATAACAGCGGTTTGGCCACACTACCCAGCAATATGTTTGGAGGAGAAAAAGTGAGGCCTTTAGTCTCCGGAACACCACGCCTACCTCTAAATTCTTCAGGACAACCTAAAATTATCAACCCGGAGGTTGGATCTTGGGCACAAATGGGTGTTCCAACAGGACAATGACCCTAAAAACACGCCAAAAGTGGTAAAGCAATGGCTAAATCAGGCTACAATTAAGGTTTTAAAATGGCCTTCCCAAAGTCCTGACTTAAACCCCATTGAGAACATGTGGACAATGCTGAAGAAACAAGTCCATGTCAGAAAACCAACTAATTTAGCTGAACTGCACCAATTTTGTCAAGAGGAGTGGTCAAAAAAGCTTGGGGATGGCTACCAAAAGCGCCTTATTGCAGTGAAACTTGCCAAGGGACATGTAACCAAATGTTAACATGGCTGTATGTATACTTTTGACCCAGCCGATTTGTCACATGTTTAGTAGACCATAAATAAATAATAGATCCAAACTTCACGAATGTTTTTTGAGACAAACAAGTATGTGCTCCAATCACTCTATTAAAAAAAAAAGAAGAGTTGTAGAAATTATTGGAAACTTAAGACAGCCATGACATTATTTTCTTTACTTTTGACCATGACTGTATATATTTTGAAGAGTATTTTGTAGTTTTGAGTGAAAACATAATAAAAAGTTTTATTCTTATTTATTTTTTTATAAATACTTTTGACAGTTGGGGCTGTTTATTTACTGACTCTGTTCATCATAATTATACCAGAATTTAAGCTACACTTTGGACCAAAGACTAAACTATACTGTAAAATTTTAATACACAAAAAAACAGTGAATTATCAATTTTTTGTTCAATGAAATATAACCTATTTTACACTATGAAATATTGCATCTATGTCTACAATTCGGCCTTAGGTAAATGTTGAGTTTAATATGGTGAATTTGGTTTTTCTGGTGTGTGAATGTGAGTGTGAATGTTGTCTGTCTATCTGTGTCGGCCCTGTGATCATGTGGCGACTTGTCCAGGGTGTAGACAGGTGCACCTGGGATAGGCTCCAGCCAACCCCGCGACCTGAAAAGGGACGACGGGGGAAAATGGGTGGATGGTTTGGAAATGAATGGACAAAGACAGAATCAAAAGTACAGAATGTAAACACCTAAACAATTACTTATTTCATCATTTATTTGAATACTTCTGTAAATGCCTAAGTCACATTTTATCAGAATGTCCAAAAGTATTTATTTATATGTCTCATGATCCCTAAGGATGGTGCAAAATATTGACAAGTGTTATTAAACATAAAAAAAATTAAAAAAAACGTTTGTTTCTGCTTGTAAGACAGTTAAGTCAATAATGGTGCGCTTTTAGACATAGACTTAGACAAACTTTAATGATTCACAAGGGAAATTGTTCCACACAATCGCTCAGTTACAATGATGGAAAGTGTAAGGATGGTAAGGACAATGCAGGTATAAATAGACTAAATATAGCAATATAACATATATAGGCAATATTTACATAATATATTTACAGTATATTATATATGCTGATATATTATACTATATTATGGCTATTTCATATATGCAATACAATTTTCAGTCTTTAAACAATTACGAATGGAATTGTCCTCAATTTTTAGTCTTAACTGCATTTTGCAGTACAGTACAGCCCACCGTGCCCACTGGCTGCAGTGTCCACAGTCAGACACGTGAGGTCGCTATTGCTCCAGTTTGGGACGTCCAGTCCAAACCTGCCACTCCTTTACATCCATCGCGCACGCTGGGATTATAACCACGTTTAGCCCATTATTCACCATTTGGTAAAGAAATAGCTGTATTTATGCTAAGGGTTATTGTTTTTACACAGAACCATTGCAGCGAACCATCAAAATCGACATTTTTTTTTTTTTAAACGGCTTTTTTTTTTAATCATGTATGCACCATTTGGGCTAATTTAGGTCATGTAGACTGTAGAGCAGGGGTCACCAACGCGGTGCCTGCGGGCAGCAGGTAGCCCGTAAGGACCAGATGAGTCGCCCGCTGGCCTGTTCTAAAAATAGCTCAAATAGCAGCACTTACCAGTGAGCTGCCTCTATTTTTTTAAATTGTATTTATTTACTAGCAAGCTGATCTCGCTTTGCTCGACATTTTTAATTCTAAGAGAGACAAAACTCAAATAGAATTTGAAAATCTAAGAAAATATTTTTAAGACTTGGTATTCACTTCTTTAAATAAATTCATTTATTTTTTTACTTTGCTTCTTATAATTTATTTTTTTACTTTGCTTCTTATAATTTTCAGAAAGACTATTTTAGAGAAAAAAATACAACCTTAAAAATGATTTTAGGATTTTTAAACATATATACCTTTTTACCTGTTAAATTCCTTCCTCTTCTTGCCTGACAATGTAAATCAATGTTCAAGTACATTTATTTTTTTTAAAGAAAAATGCATACATTTTAATTCAATTCTTCATTTTAGCTTCTGTTTTTTTCGACGAAGAATATGTGTGAAATATTTCTTCAAACTTATTATGATTAAAATTAAAAAAAAAATATTCTGGCAAATCTAGAAAATCTGTAGAATCAAATTTAAGTCATATTTCAAAGTCTTCTGAATTTCTTTTAAAATTTTTGTACTGGAAAATCTAGAAGAAATAATAATTTGTCTTTGTTAGAAATATAGCTAGGTCCAATTTGTTATATATTATAACAAAGTGCAGATTGGATTTTTACCTTTTTAAAACATGTCATCAAAATTCTAAAATCAATCTTAATCAGGAAAAATGACTGATGTTCCATAAATTATTTTTTTCAAAAAGATTCGAATTAATTAGTTTTTCTCTTTATTTTTTTGGGTTGAATTTTGAATTTTAAAGAGTCAAAATTGAAGATAAACTATGTTTCAAAGTGTATTTACATTTTTTCCGTGTTTTCTCCTCTTTCAAACCGTTCAATTAAGTGTTTTTTTCAGAATGTATTCTCTACAAAAAAACCTTCCGTAAAAGGAAAAAAAATGTATGACGGAATGACAGACAGAAATACCCATTTTTTTTGTACATATATAGATTTATTTATCTAAGGTAAATTGAGCAAATTCGCTTTTTCTGGCAATTTATTTAAGTCTGTATCAAACTGGTAGCCCTTCACATTTATCAGTACCCAAGAAGTATCTCTTGGTTTCAAAAAGGTTGGTTACCCCTGCTGTAGAGTGACACCTGCACAATGATGCTGTACTAGTGAGTAGGGATGAAGTCTGAAAAATGGATGCTGCTAGTGTCTTTGCACATACATTTTTCGTGGGTGCAATCCATTAATCAATGACTCGAAGTGGATTCCATGAATAACACTGCATTTTTACAGCAGAAAAAATAAACCATTTTTAATTTCTTGAATAGATCACTCAACCAGGGCTTTATCTCCAAGCTCCCACATGCAGTTTGAAGGACGTCATAAAGAGAATCTGGCATGTCAAGTGCAAATTGATTCCACATTGACCCAGGCTCTCTTGATACCTCAACTTATGAAGTGTTTGGAGATAAGAGATGTCCCTCAGCTAATTGTTATGAGTTCCAAGCATTCCTGCCATTAGTTGGCGTCGCAAATGTCACAGTGAACTCTGCAGGATGTGACCAGAATATCTGGTCATATTAGCTTATAGCTAGAGACCGGACATACCTTTTGTTTTTAAAACCATGGGAAGGAAGGACGTGAAATTTGAGAAAAAAGCACAGATTCAATTGATTTATATCCATTTCAATGGTAGATGTTGATTTGAGATACAAGTGCCTTTAGTTAGGAGCTATGCCACAGAACCAATCAAGGCTGTTAAAGTTAAAAATGTAAGTACCAATGATAGTCACACACACACTAAGTGTGGTGAAATTAACCTCTGCATTTGACCCATCCCCTTGTTCACCCCCTTGGAGCTGAGGGGAGCAGTGAGCAGCAGCTGTGGTCGCGCCCGGGAATCATTTTTGGTGATTTAAACCCCCAATTCCATCCCTTGATGCTGAGTGCCAAGCAGGGAGGTAATGGGTCCCATTTTTATACTCTTTGGTATGACTCGGCCGGGATTTGAACTCACGACCTACCGATCTCAGGGCGGTCACTCTAACCACGAGGCCACTAAGCAGATTTCTTTTTTTTTTTCTGCTGTAAAAAAAAAAAAAAAAGAAAAAGTTGAGGTACAACTGTAGCAATGATAAATACTACAGTCTTACTGGAGGTGGTGCGTCGCCATAGCAACAGCCGCACTGCACTTCACAGCGGATTGCTTAATGAACAACAAACATTCACTTTGCACGCCGCCTGTGGAATCCTATTAGGACCTGAGCCGTCGCACATCAGGTCTCTTACACTTGTGCGGTAATGACTTGTGCATGTGTTGCACCCCAAATTACACAGACATCTTATACATTGCATTCTTTCTCACTCTGTTCTCACTTGCAGTCCTTAGTCAGCAGAAAGGCAGTCGGGGAATTTCCTGTTGAAACCCACCACCCAGCTCAGCTCGTGTGTGTGTGTGTGCGTGTTATACATTTCACCAGTGTTTTTCAACCACTGCGCCGCGGCACACTAGTGTGCCGTGAGATATAGTCTGGTGTTCCGTGGGAGATGATGTGATTTCACCTAATTGGGTTAAAAATATTTTTTGCAAACCATCCATCCATTTTGTACAGCTTGTCCCTTTCGGGGTAGCGGGGGGTGCTGGAGCCTATCTCAGCTGCATTCGGGTGGAAGGCCAGGTACACCCTGGACCAGTAATTATAATCCGCAAATATTGTGCCGTTGTTGAGTGTGTCTGGAGCGCGGCAGAGTAACCCTGCAATACTCTTTCATATCAGTAGGGGGCAGCAGATAGCTAATTGCTTTTTTTAGATGTCGGCAACATGGTTTGTCGTGATCACAATATGCAGCGTGCAGGTAAAAAGGTATCTAATGCTTAAACCAAAAATGAACAAACGGCGAGTGCCGCTAAGAAAAGGCATTGAACCTTAAGGATGGCTATGCAAAACGAAACTAAAACTGAACTGGCTCCAAAGTAAACAAAAACAGAATGCTGGACAACAGCAAAGACTTACAGCGTGTGGAGCAGCAGACGGCGTCCACAAAGTGCATCCGTACATAACATGACAATCAACAACAAAATAGGAAACATTACACACAGGAAAACACCAAAAAAACCTCTAAATAAGTCACAGCGTGATGTGACAGTACACCTACTTTGAGACAAGATCTATAGTGATGCATGGTTGGATATGGTTTGAATTTATATCCAACAATTGCGAGAACGACTTTTTACTGTCAATATCAGCTGCTGAGTTAAATTTGTCAATGTTTTCTGCTGATGGAGTGCCTCTGGATTTTTCCAATGAAAAAAAACCTGCCTTGGCTCAAAAAAGGTTGAACAACACTGCATCACACTACCAGCGCGCTCATTTTAACGTGGGCATACAAAGACAGTAGAGAGAAAGACATCCCTCCCGGAGGATCTTTGCAGCATTCCTCATAATCCATTGTTGACAGAACACTTCCTGTCTTCCCCTACTTACACAAGTACGCTGTCCCGCGTCTCAAATACCCACACCAAGACACATGCAAAATCCCAGTGTCAGGATGAGGTCATTGTCCTGAGAATGGGTTTTATTCTCAGTATCCTAAAGGGAGAAACCCTGTAACCCCCGATCCTTTCAATCAGCACAATAGACGGCCTTTGAGGGAGGAGGCAGACACAGTTGGAATGTGTTGCCAGGGTTTCTATAACTGCTGGCCTCTGAATTTACACCACGACCCAAAATATGGACGTCAGCATTATCTTAGTTAATAGAATCCTACGTTCCGTCTGATAGGAACAAACACTGTTTTCATCCACAGAAAATGTCCCGAGGACTCTTAAAGATGTCAGATCTTGCCATGCCTTTGCCAATGTCTACTGGTGGGAACCGGCCACTTTGTTTGGATGAAGAGTGTCTGGGAGGAATGTGGGGTTTAGTTGGGATGGAGGTGCAGGGGGAAAGTATGATAACTCCCACTCCATTCAGATTTACGGTCAAGACGAGGGGCTCCTCTGAGTGCTGGTCGGGGGACGAACTGAACGCTGTGCGCTGGCGAAAGCAAATGTTTAGTCACTCAACCTTGCCTTGTTCTTTACCTCTGCGTTTCCCCTCGGTGCCATCATATGGGAAAGTGAGCAAAAGCTCTCGTGACTGACAGTCTTTATGCAGATAAAAAAAAAATGTATTAAAAAAAAAAAAAAAAAAGTTTTTACGCAGTTCAACATGTTTTCATATTTCAATCTTGGACTGGTGTGTGAAGCGCAGCTGTGCAAAAAAGATGGTGGTTTCTCCTTACAGCATGTGGTAACCAAACTATGGCCTGTTTTATTAAAAATAAGCTAAAAAAATAAAACTAGTGATGTCAAAATGGATATTATTAAGTGTATTAATCTACTATTAATGCAATAACCCATCCCTGAGACCTCTCTGGCAACGGTCATTTCAGGCAGTAAGCGTCGTGCATACACAAATGAGCAGTTGATCCGGCAGTGGCAGGTGGCACAAGCAAACAAATCAATATGGAAGACATATGAGGAATTCAAGTACAAAAATTATGACAAAAGAGTCGAGCGACATAAAGAAATACGTGCACACAGGGGCATAGCACCAAATTCGGGGCTAAAACCCAACGTCACTGCCCCATAAACGCACACTTGGTGTGTTTACACGCACTAAATAAATCACAATTCATTACATAGATCTGGTTGAAAGCATTTTATTTCAAAAACATGTAAAAATATTCAGTATGTTTTAGACTTTTTCTTTTTTTTTTATTGACATCCAGCATATTCACATTCATCATATATCTGTTGTCTGCCCCAAATGTCAAAATATATTTGATTGTTTGTATCCCAACCAGATAAACACTTAATGAATATCCTACAGGTGGCCTGTAAAAAGACCCATCCAGCCATCCATTTCTACCGCTTGTCCCTTTTGGGGTAGCTGGGGGTGCTGCCATTACTAGGAAATGGATATCCCAGGGGAGCCCAACTTTGACGCAATGGATGGAAATCCCAATGGACATTTATAAAAATGGAGATGATAACTGCCTTTATTTATACTGGGAAAACTGGGTCAATTATGTCACGCCCCATAAGCCTGACTTTAATTTCACAAATTAGTGATTGTACTGCTTAAAAAAAGGATCACTCTATATATATATATATATATATATATATATATATATATATATCATACAGTGGGGCAAAAAAGTATTTAATCAGCCAACGATTGTGCAAGTTCTCCCCCTCAAAATAATGACAGAGGTCTGTAATTTTCATCATAGGTACACTTCAACTGTGAGAGACAGAATGCGAAAAAAAATCTAGGAATTCTCATTGTAGGAATTTTAAAGAATTTATTTATCAATTATGGTGGAAAATAAGTATGTGGTCAACCATTCAAAGTTATCACTGATGGAAGGGGGTTTTGGCTCAAAATCTCATGGTACATGGCCCTATTCATTCTTTCCTTAACACGGATCAATCGTCCTGTCCCCTTAGCAGAAAAACAGCCCCAAGCATGATGTTTCCACCCCCATGCTTCACAGTAGGTATGGTGTTCTTGGGATGCAACTCAGTATTCTTCTTCCTCCAAACACGACGAGTTGAGTTTATACCAAAATGGATACATGGATGATACAGCGGAGGAATGGGAGAATGTCATGTGGTCAGATGAAACCAAAATAGAACTTTTTGGTAATGATATTAGAACCACCAATTCATGGATTCACAGCAACCCTGCAAGTAATCACAAGACATATTGATCATTGTTTGAAATAAAAAGGAAAATACAGCAAAATGGTTGATGCAGATCTATCTATCTATCTATCTATCTATCTATCTATCTATCTATCTATCTATCTATCTATCTATCTATCTATCTATCTATCTATCTATCTATCTATCTATCTATCTATCTATCTATCTATCTATCTATCTATCTATCTATCTATCTATCTATCTATCTATCTATCTATCTATCTATCTATCTATCTATCTATCTATCTATCTATCTATCTATCTATCTATCTATCTATCTATCTATCTATCTATCTATCCATCTATCTATCTATCTGTTTCTCCATCAAACACACCATCAGCAGCGTTTCCATATTTTCATGAATAAATGTGTGCCGTCTAGCTATTGTTTTAACATTCTTGGCTGGTCTTATTGACTCATTCTGCTTCAGTGTGTTGCAGGCTAGCAGTGAGACGCTCAAATGCTTTGCCAAATTGGCGACGATTTGTTTTTTAATTCAATTAATATCGTCCGCATCCTATTCTCAGCCCTGTCCATCACACTAACGTTCTTCCGTCCCATGGTTGGCAAAACAAAGTTATGTCGATCTCTAGATATAAGCCAATACTAGCAAGGAAGACCAGATGTTTTGGTCGAATTTTACGGGGTTCACTGTTATTTTTGCTACACCAGCTATTGGCAGAGACGCGTAAACTTATTTTTTTCTTGCAACTTAAAGCATAACAATTAGCCAAGAAACAGCTCATATCTTAAAACACTGTTAGGTTGAGGTATCACTATAAACTCAACTCATTCATTGCACACGGACTCAGTAGTGCATTGTATGATTGCACCCAAATCCTCATCCTCTTTCCCAGGTATTTTAAATAAAACCTCAATGTTGTGTTTCCTTCCGTTTCCTCACCTCCTTTTTTCATTACTCTCCCATTCATTCATTCATTCATTCATTCATTCCTTTATCCTCAGGCTTTTCCAGGACACCAGCGAAGCCAGTCATTCATCGCTTTAGAATCAATAAAAGGACCACACACATTCTCTTACATCATCTAATAATCGGAGATGCTCATTTAAGTCGGACATTGGATTGTCCAAACTTTATGCTGAATTGAGTTATTCTGTTAAAAAAAAAAAAAAAAAATCCCTTCAAGAACGCCACCCAGTGATGAGGTAAAGGTCTGGTGAGGACTGCTGCTGAACTCAGTCTGGTTGTTTTAAAATAGACCAGTCTGTCAACCTACTGCCAGTGTGTGATGTAAGATTTCCGCCTGCTTTCACATATTTTATTCATCTCATTCTGTCGCTTTATTTCTAAGTTGTTATTTTAGCTGAGCTGGTTCAGACAGAAATGTCTACTATTAGGTAGATTGTTAAGGTGTTTTTTGGAAGGGTTTTTTTACAGTCTTTTATGCAGTTACTCTCTTTTTTGACAAACTGAACTTGGACTGCTTTCATCAATCAATCAATCAATCAATCAATCAATCAATCAATCAATCAATCAATCAATCAATTCCTTTTATTGTCTTTAAAGTGCAGGTTGACAATAGTTTACATTTAAGCATTGTCAAGAAGATCGCAAATAGGGGGGAGTGGGGGTGGGAAGAGTCAGATGTCTGATGGTTGTTATGTTGATGTTGCAGCAATGCAATGTCCAGAGCACAATTATTGAGGTGGGGAAGAGTGAGGTAATAAGATGGTCGGTGGCAGTAAAGAGGCAGGCTGTTCATTTAGCAGCCTCACAGCCTGGGGATACAGACTGTGAGACATTCTGGTGGTCCTGGCGCGAATCAATCTATAACATACTTGCTAATCTTGAAACCTCCGAATTCGGGAGATGGGTTTGGGGTGGGGGGTTAAGGTGGTAAGGGGGTTGAGGTGGGCGGAGTTTGCTGGTAGCGAGGGGTGTATATTGTAGTGTCCAGGAAGAGTTAGTGCTGCAAAGGGTTCTGGGTATTTGTTCTGTTGTGTATGTTGTGCTACGGTGCGGATGTTCTCTCAAAATGTGTTGTTTGGTGTGGGTTCACAGTGTGGCGCATATTTGTAACAGTGTTAAAGTTGTTCATACACCCACCCTCAATGTGACATGTATGGCTGTTGATCAAGTATGTCTTGCATCTGCTCATGCGTGTGCAAGCCTCACATATTATGCTGGCACGGTATTTGTATTGTGGAAAGGCGGGTGTGGCGACCGGTTGTAGAGGACGCTCAAAGCAGTGCCTGTATTGTTGGCCGGGTGGAAATTCGGGAGAATGGTTGCCCTGGGAGATTTTCGGGAGGGGCAATAAAATTCGGGAGTCTCCCGTGAAAATCGGGAGGGTTGGCAAGTATGATCTATACCTCCTTCCAGAGGGTAGCAGGTTGAAGAGGCTATGTGCTGGGTGGTATCTGTCCTTCGGGATGTTGCGTACTCGCTTTAGGCAGCGAGCTGTGTACATGTCACTCATCTCTGTCAGTATTTCCCGCCAACAACTTTTAAGTCTTACATAATAAACCTTCCCACCTTTGCGCCATTTGTTTGGTCCGTTTTGATCAAAGTTCAAAAAACCAAAAACATCCGTCTTTTTTTTTTAAGTCTTTAAAGAAACAAGTCTTGATGTAAAGGCTTTTAAAATGCTGAGGTTATTTAGTCCCTCCAGGATTTCACTGCTTTAATTTCTATCAATCAATCAATCAATCAATCAATCAATCAATGCTTACTTATATAGCCCTAAATCACAAGTGTCTCCCACATCAGGGCAAGAAAACACTCAACCCAATGGGATGACAATGAGAAACTTTGGGGGGGACCGCAGATGTGGGGATCTGGTGCAGTGGTTTTCGAGTGGATCTAGCACAGGGTCTCAAACTCACTTTACCTGGGGGCCACTGGATGCAGAGTCTGGTGAGGTTTGGCCGCAAGAAAAGATTTCTTTAAAAAAAATGTTGCATACTCCTCAGCATGTCTAGTTGTATAATGACGTTTCAACAGAGGTGGGTAGTAACGCGCTACATTTACTCCATTACATCTACTTGAGTAACTTTTGGGATAAGTTTTTCGGCAACATACTTTTACTTTTACTTTAGTAATATAGAGAAAAAACGCTACTTTTACTCTACTCCATTTATCTACATTCAGCTCGCTACTCGCTATTGATTTTTATCGATCTGTTAATGTTTGTTTTGGTTTGTCACAGACCTTCAAAGTAGGATGTATGCATACCTGCGTTTCACCAATCACATGCAGTCACTGGTGACGTTGGACCAATCAAACAGAGCCAGGCGGTCACATGACTGTCACACGTGGACCCCGACTTAAACAAGTTGAAAAACTTATTGGGGTGTTACCATTTAGTGGTCAATTGTACAGAATATGTACTGTACTGTGCAAACTACTAATAAAAGTTCCAGTCAATCAATCAAAAGTGTAAAGGAAAAAAGACACTTTTTATTTCAACCGTACTTAAAATATTTTAATTTATCACAGAAATGAGCTGAAAACGTTATACTCTTGCAGCAAAGAATTCTAGGTAATTAAATGTAATTTTCAATGGCTAAATCGCTCCAAATTTGGACTTCAAATTGACAGTTTGGCTGATGTGCATGTCATCTCATTGATGTGGTTTTGCACCCCTGGAGGGAACAAAAAAACTAATCTTTCTTATTTAATTTTTTTTTCCTTCAGCTGTACAAAGCTTGACTGTCACGTAGGAGATCCAGGCTCAAATCCCGCCCCGCCCGAAAGCATTGATGTGACCATGAAGATTAAGTTAGTACGTGAACGCTATGATGCTTGCTTTTCCTGCAAATTTTGCAGGAACTTTATTATTACAACATACAGTATCAATCTCGCTACATTTCAGTACAGTTTTTGGTCGTCTACATTTAAACCATTTCAACATTCAAATCAATCCTACAATCGAAGTAAATCTATACTCAAACGGTTTTGATCCTTCCCTCCACTAGCATTTCAACTACCATTCTTTAATATTCAAACCATTCCGACTGTACATTTAAAATGTACAAGCTAAAAGTGTTGTACTGTTACAGCAAATAATTTTGAATAATTAGATAAATACTGTTGATGTGATACTGTGATAAATAATATTCAATGACTGAGTCGCTCCCTTTACATCCAAAGTTGAAGTTCAACAGAGTAACCGTGTAATACTCTTCCATATCAGTAGGTGGCAGCAGGTAGCTGATTGCTTTGTAGATGTTGGGAACAAGGAGGCAGTGTGCAGGTAAAAAAGTATCTAATGCTTAAACCAAAAATGATCAAAAAGGCAAGTGCCGCTAAAAAAAGGCATTGAAGCTTAGGGATGGCAATGCAAAACAAAGCTAAAACTGAACTGTCTGCAAAGTAAACAAAAACAGAATGCTGGACGACAGCAAAGACTTACACCGTCCACAAAGTACATATGTACATGACATGACAATCAACAACAAAATAAGAGCGCAAGACAAGAACTGAAACACTATGCACAGGAAAACACCAAAAAACTCAAAATAAGTCACGGCCTGATGTGACAGGTCGTTACAGTACACTTTGAGACAAGAGCTATAGTGATGGTTTGAATTCATATCCAACATTTGCGAGAACGTCTTTTTACTCACTATCGGCTGCTGAGTTTAATTTTTTAATGCTTTCTGCTGGTGGTGTTTTCAATGAAAAAAACGTGACTTGGCTCAGAAAACGTTGAAAAACAGTGTTATAGTGTTTCTCAAAAAGTGGGCCGGGTCCAGGAGATTTTCATTATTTGTGTCTAGTATTCATGTTAGAACAATACACAAACCTACCGCTGGTTTGCAGCACTGCTCAAACTAGTCAACATGTTCTCTGCACTTCCTTGTACAAACCCTGTTTCCATATGCGTTGGGAAATTGTGTTAGATGTAAATATAAACGGAATACAATGATTTGCAAATCATGTTCAACCCATATTCAGTTAAATATGCTACAAAGACAACATATTTGATGTTCAAACTGATTGACATTTTTTTTTTATCATTAACTTTAGAATTTGATGCCAGCAACACGTGACAAAGAAGTTGGGAAAGGTGTCAATAAATGCTGATAAAGATGAGGAATGCTCAACAAACATATATTTGGAGCATCCCACAGGTGTGCAAGCTGATTGGGAACAGGTGGGTGCCATGAGTATAAAAACAGCTTCCCAAAAGATGCTCAGTCTTTCACAAGAAAGGATGGGGCGAGGTGCACCCCTTTGTCCACAACTGCATGAGCAAATAGTCAAACAGTTTAAGAACAACGTTTCTCAAAGTGCAATGGCAAGAAATTTAGAGATTTCAACATCTATGGTCCATAATTTCATCAAAAGTTTCAGAGAATCTGGAGAAATTACTCCATGTAAGCGGCATGGCCGGAAACCAACATTGAATGACCGTGACCTTCAATCCCTCAGACGGCACTGTATAAAAAACCGACATCAATCTCTAAAGGATACATTTCAGAAAACCACTGTCACTAAATACAGTTCGTCGCTTCATCTGTAAGTGCAAGTTAAAGCTCTACTATGCAAAGCGAAAGCCATTTATCAACAACATCCAGAAAAGCCGCCGGCTTCTCTGGGCCCAATATCATCTAAGATGGACTGATGCAAAGTGGAAAAGTGTTCTGTGGTCTGACGAGCCTACATTTCAAATTGTTTTTGAAATTTTCGACATTGTGTCATCCAGACCAAAGGGGAAGTGAACCATCCAGACTGTTATCGACGCAAAGTTCAAAAGCCAGCATCTGTGATGGTATGGGGGGGGATTAGTGCCCAAGGCATGGGTAACTTACACATCTGTGAAGGCGCCATTAATGCTGAAAGGTACATACAGGTTTTGGAACAACATATGCTGCCGTCTTTTTCATGGAGGCCCCTGCATAGCTCGGTAGGTAGAGCGGCCGTGCCAGCAACTTGAGGGTTACAGGTTCGATTCCCGCTTCCGCCAGCCTAGTCACTGCCGTTGTGTCCTTGGGCAAGACACTTTACCCACCTGCTCCCGGTGCCACCCACACCTGGTTTTAATGTAACTTAGATATTGAGTTTCACTATGTAAAGCGCTTTGAGTCACTAGAGAAAAGCGCTATATAAATATAATTCACCTCACACTTCACTTCACTTGTTTCAGCAAGACAATGCCAAGGCACATTCGGCTCCTGTTACAACAGCGTGGCTTTGTAAAATAAGAGTGTGGGTACTTTCCTGGCCTGCCTGCAGTCCAGACCGAAAATGTGTGGCGCATTATGAAGCGTAAAATACGACAGCGGAGACCCCGGACTGTTGAACGACTGAAGCTCTACATAAAACAAGAATAGGAAAGAATTCCACTTTCAAAGCTTCAACAATTAGTTTCGTCAGTTCCCAAACGTTTATTGAGTGTTGTTAAAAGAAAAGGTGATGTAACACAATGGTGAACATGCCCTTTCCCAACTACTTTGGCACGTGTTGGAGCCATGAAATTCTAAGTTAATTATTATTTGCAAAAAAAAAAAAGTTAATGAGTTTGAACATCAAATATCTTGTCTTTGTAGTGCATTCAATTGAATATGGGTTGAAAAGGATTTGCAAATCATTGTGTTCCGTTTATATTTACATCTAACACAATTTCCCAACTCATATGGAAACGGGGTTTGTAGAAGTAATAAGTTCAGAAAAACGTGTACAGAGCTCACAGAGGCAAAGAGATTGCTCTTTGAGACATTTGTGATTAAGAGCTGTATAAGTAAACTTTGATTGATTGATAGATAAATTGATTTATTGAAGTATAACAGAAACAAAACATGACATTACTTGGAGATACATGTTATGACATAAAGCATATAAGGAAGGTTATGAACAGGGTTTTTTTATGCTAATATTTTATTTATGATTCAGAATTCATATTTAGTGGACATTTATAGACCACAGTCAGGCAATTAAAAGTGATCATTTATACTCACTGTACCCGCTTTAGTTGCATATCTTCCTTTGTCAGGAGTGGAAAATAAACAAATAAAAAAAAGATCGTATGGAATGGCTTCTGAAAGTGTGAATTGGCAGATAGGGATCTCAATCCCTATCTGAAATGATGTAAGTCTTGTGTAATAAAAGTAGTTTCTAGGTCTTCTTTAAGCCTTTTTGCCTCCAGTCTGCTAATGCTCCCTTTCGCCAGCCAAACCTGCTGATCCTGTTGCGACGGCCCCTGGAGGACTCGCCTCATCCACCGCCCCGATTCAGACGCTTCGATCCCTCTGTGACGGTGCCATTTGCTCCTGGACAAGAACACACAATTATAGCGCTGGGCCAAGATATTCCCAGGCAGAGTAGATTAAATATGAAATACAAACCTTGTTTTCATATGAGTTGGGAAATTGTGTTAGATGTAAATATAAACTGAATAGAATGATTTGCAAATCCTTGTCAACCCATATTCAATTGAATGCACTACAAAGACAACACATTTGATGTTCAAACTCATAAACTTTATTTTTTTTTGCAAATAAAAATTAACCTAGAATTTCATGGCTGCAACACGTGCCAAAGTAGTTGGGAAAGGACATGTTCACCACTGTTTTACATAACATTTTCTTTTAACAACACTCAATAAACATTTGGGAACTGAGGAAACTAAATGTTAAAGCTTTGAAAGTGGAATTCTTATCCGTCCTTGTTTTATGTAGAGATTTAGTCGTTCAACAGTCCGAGATCTTCGCTGTCATATTTTACGCTTCATTATGCGCCACAAATTTTCGATGGGAAACATTTCTGGACTGCAGGCGGGCCAGGAAAGTACCCGCACTCTTTTACTACGAAGCCATGCTGTTGTAACACGTGGCTTGGGATTGTTTTGCTGAAATAAGCAGGGGCATCCATGATAACGTTGCTTGGATGACAACATATGTTGCTCCAAAACCTGTATGGACCAATTCAGCATTAATGGTGCCTTCACAGATGTGTAAGTTACCCATGCCTTGAGCACTAATACACCCCCATACCATCACAGATGCTGGCTTTTTAACTTTGCGCATATAACAATCCGGATGGTTATTTTCCTCTTTGTTCTGGAAGACACCACAGTTTCCAAATATAATTTGTAATGTGGACTCGTCAGACCACAGAACACTTTTCCACTTTGCATCAGTCCGTATTAGATGAGCTCGGGCCCAGCGAAGCCGGCGGCGTTTCTTGGTCTTGTTGATAAATGGCTTTCGCTTTGCATAGTAGAGTTTTAACTTGCACTTACAGATGTAGCGACCGACTGTAGTTACTGACAGTGGTTTTATGAAGTGTTCCTGAGCCCATGTGGTTATATCCTTTACGCACTGATGTCGGGTTTTGATGCAGTACCTCCTGAGGGATTAAAGGTCCGTAATATCGTCACTTACGTGCAGTGATTTCTCTAGATTCTCTGAACCTTTTGATGATTTTACGGACCCTAGATGCTAAAATCTCTAAATTCCTTGCAATAGCTCATTGAGAAATGTTGTTCTAAAAGTGTTCGACAATTTGCTTACAAAGTGGTGACCCTCGCCCCATCCTTGTTTGTGAATTACTTAGCATTTCATGGAAGCTGCTTTTATACCCACTCATGGCACCCACCTGTTCCCAATTGG
Source organism: Nerophis ophidion (assembly GCF_033978795.1). Classification (NCBI taxonomy): domain Eukaryota; kingdom Metazoa; phylum Chordata; class Actinopteri; order Syngnathiformes; family Syngnathidae; genus Nerophis; species Nerophis ophidion. Next base: position 54,764,936 of record NC_084613.1, read on the forward strand.
CCTGCACACCTGTAGGAGGTTCCAAATAAGTGTTTGATGAGCAGTCCTCAACTTTATCAGTATTTATTGCCACCTTTCCCAACTTCTTTGTCACGTGTTGCTAGCATCAAATTCTAAAGTTAATGATTATTTGCAAAAAAAAAAAAAAATGTTTTTCAGTTTCCATCCATCCATTTTCTACCGCTTATTCCCTTTCGGGGTCGCGGGGGGCGCTGGCGCCTATCTCAGCTACAATCGGGCAGAAGGCGGGGTACACCCTGGACAAGTCGCCACCTCATCGCAGGGCCAACACAGATAGACAGACAACATTCACACTCACATTCACACACTAGGGCCAGTTTGAACATCAAATATGTTTTCTTTGTAGCATATTCAATTGAATATGGGTTGAAAATGATTTGCAAATAATTGTATTCCGTTTATATTTACATGTAATACAATTTCCCAACTCATATGGAAACAGGGTCTGTATAGGGCAGGAATAGTTGTGCTACTACATGTCTAGATTTAGTCCTTCCACGCCAGCCGCCTTTATTTGTGTCACTAGAGTGTTTTCCCAGGTGTGCGTCTGAGTTTCGAATCTTTTTCTGTGTTTCGTGTGCATCCGCTCTACACTACAAATAGCATCTGCTCCTCTTTCAATTTTCATAAATGTTCCGACTTTGGGGCTGGTCGTTTACTTTGGTGGGGGCCCTAAAAATAGGAAACAGGCAAGAGAAATAACCAAAAAGGAACAAAGACAGCCACTCAGTCAGAAAATGGTTTCTATGGAAACAGTGCCCTTCTTTTCTCTCCTCTGGTCCATTTTGACATTTGTGGTGTTGTAATCAATTACCACTAATTTCGGGGTACTGAATGCAAATATTACATCACACTTTTAAAGCAGATATATTTAAAATATTTAGCTCACTTCTATCACATATTACTTTTCTTACATTTAGCTATGGAGTGTCAAATGTGAAGAACATTGGCCAAATGTGAGAAAAGTGCGCTCAGTATTCAAAATGTATCAACTGTAAAAGTGTGATAAAATATTGATATTTACTACCCTAATTTTCTAACCATCCCTAATTATTTCCGTATTCTCCAAAACACCACTTTGTGTTTTGTATAACAGGGCTATTTCTTGTTTTCAAAATGTGTAACGCTGACAAAAAAAATCATAAAGTCCACTGCGGAGAATACGTCGCATGCCTTCTGTTTATAAGTGATAAATGGGTTGTACTTGTATAGCGCTTTTCTACCTTCAAGGTACTCAAAGCACTTTGACACTACTTCCACATTCACCCATTCAAACACACATTCACACACTGATGGAGGGAGCTGCCATGCAAGGCGCTAACCAGCACCCATCAGGAGCAAGGGTGAAGTATCTTGCTCAGGACACAACAGACGTGACGAGGTTGGTACTAGGTGGGGATTGAACCAGGGACCCTCGGGTTGCGCACGGCCACTCTCCCACTGCGCCACACCGTTTACTGACTCGTCCGATGAAACAAAAGCCCTAGAGATTCAGAAATGAAGCATTCGAATGGAATTCCATGAACCATTTTGCGGTGGTGTGAATGACAGTCCTCATCAGAGTCTTGAATGTGCGTCGAGGGATTGAGTAAGAGGTTCGGGGGGAGGTGTCATCTCTTGGCTTCATCCAAAATGACTTTCCTCACTTTGCTTGAAACAACCCAGATCCAAGCAAAGGGTGTGTGTGCACGTGCATGGTTCTTGTCAGCTAACATATCTTGCTTTGTGTCTTTTGCAGGGGTGTCAAACTCATTTTAGGTCAGGGGCCGCATGGAGGAAAATCTAATCCCACGTGGGACAATCATGGCATAATAACCTAAACATACAACTACCACAACTTCATATTGTTATCTTTGTTTTACTTTGACCCAAAATAGAACAAGGACATTCTGAAAATGTACATATCACAAATAATCCTCTTGACAAAACACTTCTAGTTGGATAAAAATTCTAAGGAAAAAAATTGGTGCAGTTTCAAAAACACCATGAAACTAGACTTAATCTCAGTGTTTCTACAATCCAATTGAACTTTAAATTACAGCCCATCCGATTGAACAAAAACAAAATGAAGCATAAATAAATGCTTCTTTGTGTCAACTAACTCATTTGTCATTTCCATTGTTGACTTTCTTTAAATTTGCACAGAGGAAAAAACATTTCACAGAACTATATCAACATGCAGTGTCTCATGCAGCATTTTCAATCAATCAATCAATGTTTACTTATATAGCCCTAAATCACTAGTGTCTCAAAGGGCTGCACAAACCACAACACAAACCACTACGACATCCTCGGTAGGCCCACATAAGGGCAAGGAAAACTCAAACCCAGTGGGACGTCGGTGACAATGATGACTTAGAGAACCTTGGAGAGGACGAAAGCAATGGATGTCGAGCGGGTTTAACATGATACTGTGAAAGTTCAATCCATAATGGATCCAACACAGCCGCGAGAGTCCAGTCCAAAGCGGATCCAACACAGCAGCGAGAGTCCCGTTCACAGCGGAGCCAGCAGGAAACCATCCCAAGCGGAAGCAGATCAGCAGCGCAGGGATGTCCCCAACCGATACACAGGCGAGCGGTCCATCCTGGGTCCCGACTCTGGACGAGCGGTTCATCCTGAGTGCCGACTCTGGACAGCTAGTACGTCATCCATGGCCACAGTGGGGTTACCAATGTATTTTACTCCTGTTAGTTTTACGTTGGTTCGAGGGGGAGGAGTCATAGTTCCACTTTACCGTGTTCCTTCTTGCCTGGTATACTTGCTCGCCCCGGTAAAAACTATTTGCTTGCCTAACAGAATTTCTAGTGCGACATTGAGTGGACACTTTTAGAACAGCAGTTTCTTTCATTTAAAAATGCAGCTCAATTTTACATAGCAAACCCATCTCGCGGGCCGGATTGAACCTGTTCCCGGGTGATGTTTGACATCTCTGGTGTATTACGATGTGATTGTCATGCTTAACTGTTACACACGTAGGAAGAATGCCAAACATGGCGGGTTGTGTTCTGACTTAATCATCATAACTTGTGCGCTTTCCTGGCTGCACTGATCTTGACTCATCTGCTTTTTCACTTTCTTTTTGACCGTCGTTCACATTCTTTTCACATTCAACTCGGCCGCGCATCACATTTCCATCAATCTTTCAACTCTTCCCCCTGTGTCCGTCTCCTTCCCCCCACCCCCTACTCACCACCCCTGGCTCATTAGGCCTAGATTCCAAGCTTGTTTTCACTGAGTGCCCATTTGTGGATTACTCACCAAGAAATCATGTGGCACAATTGAATTAATAGCGGTTACAGGGGCTTCACTTACTGCTGAGGCATCTGGAAAATGCTCCTTTGAAAAAGCCATTCCCAGCCAAAATGTCCGCGATCCCGGCACACAAAGAGAGCCTTCTCTCGCCCTTGTAACCCCTGAGGCACGGCTGCTAATGCTGCCTTTTGTCTGGGGATGTCCCCTCTAGACAAGATTGTATATAAGGGATATAATACAGTCCTATAGGGAGCTAATAAAGACACGCTTTGGCCATGTTTCTTCATATTTACTTTAATCATTAAATATTCTCTTATTTGATTTGTTTGTGGGTTGATGCCAGATGTAGTTTATGGGCCTGCTCCTTGCTTTACAGTACAGGATGAAATGATTATTGACTGGCTTCCATCCATGGCTAAACAGATGTTCAGTAAAGGAATTTAACAAAACAGTTCCTCATCCAACTATGTGTAACGCATAACTTATGTCTTTAGAGTGTCTCCAACACAAACCTGTGCACACTCAATGACCGCTCCTTTCGGTGCATAAGAAGTGCAATCATTTTGTTCAAAACCAGTGATGCTTATTTCGAATTCTCTGTCTTCAGCAGTGCAACGAGTCGAACTAGTCAGAGTCGTGTATAAAGAGAATATGGCCAACTTGGTTTGAGGCCGTTTCCTCAATGATTAATCTAATGTGATTAATCATGTCATTACAGGGCGCCATGACTGCTACCAACTTTGAGCTTATGCTGTGTGTTTGCAGTGCTTCTGTGTTAAAAAATGCTTTATTGTGCAACATGAGGCTGCTCCCACATGCGAGAAATGTGGAAAGCTTTCCCCACAAACCGGAAAGAAGGCAATTATGGGAAGTGAAGGTTCGCCGTCACCATTCGAATAACACCGGTTACTCATAACAGCGTTTTGCGCGACCATTTTGTGTTTTGTTCAGGACGGAACACACAGAAGCTAATACAAATAATAACGGAAGAAATTACGGTATTTTTCGGATTATAAGTCCTTCCAGAGCATACGTCTCACGGGCCGAAAATGCATAATAAAGATGAAAAAAAACATATATACGTCGCAATGTAGTATAAGTCACATTGTGGGGAGAAATTTATTTGATAAAATCCAACACCAAGAATAGACATTTGAAAGGCAATTTAAAATAAATAAAGAATAGTGAACAACAGGCTGAATAAGTGTACGTTATATGACGCATAAATAACCAACTGAGAAGGTGCCTGGTATGTTAACGTAACATATTATGGTAAGAGTCATTCAAATAACTATAACATATAGAACATGCTATACGTTTACCAAACAATCTGTCACTCCTAATCCATAAATCCGTTGAAATCTTCTTCCTTGATGTCGCTTCTAAACAACTCTGCCAATTCCAAAGGTATGCGCTGCTTCCTCTTGTCGTTTTCTGCTGCATATTTCACTACTTTGAGCTTGCAGTACATGATTTCCTTTACGGCCCAATTTTTGTTCAGCCCTGCTCAGTTTTTATAAGTTACCGGCAACGATGAAATTATCCATTTTAATAGATACGGCAGTAGCATATAGCATATAGCAGTTAGCATTTCTGCTATGACCCTCCCCTGCCAAATTCTTATTGTTTGACGTGTATGTGACGATTGCTGATGTGTGTGACATTTGCTGACATTTTCTTCGTCTCTTCCGCGAATGAAATAAATAATATTATTTGATATTTTACGGTAAAGTGTTAATAATTTCACACATAAGTCGCTCCTGAGTATAAGTCGCACCCCCGGCCAAACTATGAAAAAAACTGTGAGTTATAGTCCGAAAAATACGGTAAATCATTAGAGAGATGGTTTAAAAAAAATAGACTATCTTTGTGTTGAAGTAAAACTAAAATAATGCAATTCGCTATCAGCATAAGAGAAAGTCAAACACAAATTTAAATAAACAGAGATTGAAATAGTATAATAAAAACATTGTTGGTGTAATAATAGGTGATAAAATTAACTTGAAATCCCATATAAAAATATAAAACGTAGAGTGGCAAGAAATATGTTCTGGACCAGAAATCCCTCCATATTCTCTGCTGCTCGCCAGTGTTACCATCCATCCAACCATTCATTTTCTATTGCGGTCGAGGGGGGTGCTGGAGCCTATCTCAGCTGCATTTGGGCGGAAGGTGGGGTACACCCTGAAAAAGTCGCCACCTCATCGCAGGGCCAACACAGATAGACAGACAACATTCACACTCACATTCACACACTAGGGCCAATTTAGTGTTGCCAAGCAACCTATATTTTAGTTATTGTCCATAAAGATGGGGAAATTATTACAAAAGTACATCTATTCACTTAGCATGTTACAAAAAAAGAAAGATCAGTTAGAATAACACATAACGAGTGATCAATAAACATAAAGCAGGCGCCACTAATCAGCCACCGAGCAACAAGAAAACATAAACAAGGAAGGAAAAGAGCATTGAGAACATCACAACATTCAACAAAGGCGAATAATACCAATCACAAACACAGAATATGACCTGGCGTGAGAAATCATAACATAAACAGAATATCATTTTTTTTCATAGTAATTTACTGTAAGCAAAAACAGTTATCAACTGTAAAATGAACAGATTCATCATCAATATACCGTAATGTTTTATACATCGTGACTGCATATTTTATGGTGAATTTCTTGCAACCACAGCTGCTGGTATTTTACCGTGAATTGTGCAGATAGTTGTTTTGTTTTTACAGTGTATATGTATCATAACCAGGGGCGTCGCCAGACATATTTCACTGGGGCACATGCCCCAGTGTTGATCTGCAGTGCACCAGTAAAAATTTCACCAATAAAAAAAAAAACGCTTCAGAGTTTTAAGTCTACATAACATAGACAACAGCGCACATACTACTTAGTATGGTAATTGATTGCTACTGTATTCACTCCACGAAACAGTGAGCACATGGCTACTTAATATGGTAATCTATTCACGTGTGGATCGAGACTTCGGTTGAGAGAGAGAGAGGGGGGAGGGGGATTCGAATCACTGCGTGAGGTAGGTGACATTAGCCAACAACAATTTGTTAATTACGATATTTTGATTTTGATTTGACTCAAACTGTAACGCCTAGATGGATTTAAGAAAGTTATTTGCCCGCAGCAGAGAAGAAGCGAGGAATGAGAGATGTAAGTGAAGTCCTTGCTAGCTAGGCAACATCATTGTCTTAAGTTGATGCTAAGTTAGCTAACGTTATTCCTTGTATCAAGACAAACATATTCATTTGCTGTACGAGCTGTCGGGGGAATTTCCAATGAACATGAAACATAATGTTGGTTATTGTCTGCTGCTTCTGCATCAATGATGATTTGGAGTCAGCATGTGTGAGTTGAGTGCTTCTCAAATGGTTTATCTTCAGGAAGAAAAAACATTTTTCCATATCATCAAGTCGTGAGCCAAATTTTTAAATCATTCAAGTTTATTTCACAGAAAAATAGTACAGTAGACTTGTCTTGTTAATCAGTGTGACTTTGACTAAAATAATCTTGTTTTGTCACCAGAAAAATGGCTACAGCTAAAGCATCTGGTTTTGTTTCCAGAAAAAATAGTAACATTTCTATATTTTTTTTCAGAAATATGGCTAAAAATATCGGGGTTTGTTGCCCCATTTAGATTTTTAAAAAATATATTTCCATGTCTGTCCTGAGTCCTCCTCCAACTTGTTAGTCGGTTGGCCTTTTGCTAAAATACTCACTAATAGTCACTTGAAAAAAGGCTAAAATAATCTGGTTTTGTTGCCACAATTTCATTTTTTTCTCCCTAAACTTTTTTTTTCCATGCACACATGTGACTGCAACTCACTGAAAATGACACACAATCCACTTTTATGTCACGACCCAGCAGTTGGGAACCACTGATCAACTGTATAACAGTTACTGTAATATTTCCATGTCTGTCCAGAGTGATTGACCACTTTGCAAAAATGAAAAGGAGACGTCACAGTTTACTTCTCAGAAAATGATTCCCTGAACAGACACACAACAGTTGTTCATTTATTCTACTACTGTGGCTTTATTGTTTTGTGTATATTTTATAGTTTTGTGTATCTGAAATAGGGCTTCACGGTGGCAGAGGGGTTAGTGCGTCTGCCTCACAATAAGAAGTTCCTGCAGTCCTGGGTTCAAATCCAGGCTTGGGATCTTTCTGTGTGGAGTTTGCATGTTCTCCCCGTGACTGCGTGTGTTCCCTCCGGGTACTCCGGCTTCCTCCCACTTCCAAAGACATGCTCCTGGGGATAGGTTGATTGGCAACACTAAATTGGCCCTAATGTGTGAATGTGAGTGTGAATGTTGTCTATCTGTGTTGGCCCTGCGATGAGGTGGCGACTTGTCCAGGGTGTACCCCGCCTTCCGCCCGATTGTAGCTGAGATAGGCGCCAGCGCCTCCCACGACCCCAAAAGGGAATAAGCGGTAGAAAATGGATGGATGGATGTATCTGAAATAGGATTAGCCACATTGCCATAAATGGAAATTAAATAATATAAAAGAACCCAGAGATGTAGGGGTGCTTTATTTTTTGTTTTACTTTTGTAGATGTTAAATTTGCAGATGATTACAGCAATATATATTTCAAAAAGATTAATTGCTCTTCCTTTTTGCTTTTACCAGTAGCAGTTTAGAAGTCTGGAGTAAAAAAGTGCACAAGAAGGTCAAATGCATTAGTTAATTTCAGGTGGTTAATCAAAGATCCATACAACATAATCTGATATGATTTCATAGTTTAAACCACTATTTATGTATTTTTTTATGATAAATAAGTGCTAAAAATGTTTTTGCTAGCGCGCTTTGCACGCTCACATGAATTATTTGTGCCCCAGGTGTGCCCCAGTACAGTATTAGGTCTAGTGACGCCCCTGATCATAACCATTGTAATTTATGTTATATACTGTTTCTTGGTTTGCAGGAAACCACTGCATTTATACTGTGATAATCTATTTTTGATTTAACAGTGTTTTACTTTTGCTATTTTGCCATAGTTTTTAATGGCCATTTTTTAAAGTGTAGCATAGCACCAACATTAATTAATTAGCATAGCATAGCACGCCATGGGGGACTTTGTGAATTACTGAGGGAATCTGCCATTATATACTTATCCCGGGCGCAACACCGCTGCTGCACACTGCTCCCCTCCCCTCCCAGTGGGTGATCAAGGGTGATGGGTCAAATGCAGGGAATAATTTCGCCACACCAAGAGTGTGTGTGTGACAATCATTGGTACTTTAACTTTAACTTAACTTATCAGTGATTGAGCAGGAAGAGGCTTGGAATATGTTTGCGGTAACACTTCATCAAAAGCGCCCTTCCATTACAATTATCAGCATTACATTATAATCACACTATTACCATTAGTACCAATGCAGTGTTAACATTAGTAAAACCCTATATGTTGATATCACAATAAACAGTTAGTGAGATTTTGTAAATGCATGCGTGTGGCTCTGCAATAATATGTCGTATAAACCTCACTTTTCACTCCTCACTTAAAACCTGTTGAAAGCCCATGACTTTTAGATCATTTGCTAGCGCTCCTCAATGAGTTGAGATGTGTGGTTGCTGGCTTGACCCTGTCCTGTGCAGGGCAGCACTGCACAGGACTCCCACACATACATGATGAAAGTTTGACCTGTAAGTGTTTATAAATGAGTTTATAAATTAAATAACTTTTGAGCTATTACTGATGATACGCAGTAGAGTCAAAGGAGCAAAAACCTGCAAATGAGGAAAACAACCGAGACAGATTCATACATTTTATTACTAGGACATTTTCTTTCTTTTTTTTAATAAAATGACTCATTTATATTCATAGTGCTGCTACTAAAATAAATACCAAGTTATTTAAAGGTTAATGAATTGCCAGCACTGGCTGCCATGGAAATACACCCAGCACTGATTTATGCTTGCGATAATTAGGAGCTACATTGTGAGAGCTCACAGGTGTGAACCTCAAAAACACACACACACACACACACTCAGGCACACACACACTCACGCATGCACAAAACTCATTATCAAGTGGTTTAACATTTTGGTTTTAGCATCCTTCAAAAGTTGGCAAGTCCAATTTTTGTCTATTCAGGGTGGAGACTAAAAGGGCCCCTCTAATGCTGACAACATTGGTAATTATTTCATAGTTCTGGACCTAAAAATGTTGTCTACATGTAAAATTATTGCAGAAATAGTCAAAATAGTGATTTTAGGCTTGGTTTCTAACGACTTTCATTCCATTTTGAAACACCCACTTTTAGCTCCAAAATGCTGATCTCAGCTGGAGGTTATTTCATTTTGCATACTATGTGTTTTGGTAGCATCTTCACAATCATGTTTGTGCAAATATGTGCAAAATTTGAAGGAATGATACATCCATCCATTTTCAACCGCTTTTTCCTTTTGGGGTCGCGGGGGGTGCAGAGCCTATCCCAGCTGCATTCGGGCAGAAGGCGGGGTACACCCTGGACAAGTCGCCACCTCATTGCAGGGCCAACACAGATAGACAGACAACATTCACACTCACATTCACACACTAGGGCCAATTTAGTGTTGCCAATCAACCTATCCCCAGGTGCATGTCTTTGGAGGTGGGAGGAAGCCGGAGTACCCGGAGGGAACCCACGCAGTCATGGGGAGAACATCCAAACTCCACAAAGAAAGATCCCGAGCCCGGGATTGAACCCAGGACTACTCAGGACATTCGTATTGTGAGGAAGACGCACTAACCCCTGTTTCACCGTGCTGCCCTGGGAATGATACAATAAGGCTGTAAGATGTAGCAATACAACTAGATAAGGGGCCAGCCTGGATACATTTCCAAATACCGTATTTTTCGGATTATAAATCGCTCCGGAGTATACGTCGCACCGGCCGAAAATGCATTATAATGAAGTATAAGTCGCATTTTTGGGGGATATTTATTTGATAAAATCCAACACCAAGTTGAGACATTTGAAAGGCAATTTAAAATAAATAAAGAATAGTGAACAACAGACTTAATAAGTGTACGTTATATGACGCATAAATAACCAACTGAGAAGGTGCCTGGTATGTTAACGTAACATATTATGGTAAGAGTCATTCATATAACTATAACATATAGAACATGCTATACGTTTACCAAACAATCTGTCACTCCTAATCGATAAATCCCATGAAATCTTCTTCCTCGATGTCGCTTCCAAACAACTCTGCCAACTCTAAAGGTATGCGGCGCTTCCTCTTGCGTTTTCTGCTGCATATTTCACTACGTCTAGCTTTTAATCTGCAGTACATGATTTCCTTTTTGGTCCAATTTTTGTTCAGCCCTTCTCAGTTTTTATAAGTTACCGCCAACGATGAAATGATCCATTTTAATAGCTACGGCAGTAGCATACAGCATATAGCAGTTAGCATTCCATGACCCACAATGCACTTCTGCCATGACCCTCCCCCGCCGAATTCTTATTGGTTGACGTGTGTGTGACGGTTGCTGATTTTTCTTCGTCTCTTCCACGAACGAGATAAATAATATAATTTGATATTTTACGGTAATGTGTTAATAATTTCACGCATAAGTCATTCCGGAGTATATGTCGTACCCTCTATGAAAACTATGAAAAAAACTGCGACTTATATTCCGAAAAGTACCGTAATATAAAAGTATGAACTTTTCCAGTCAAACTGACCCGTGCACAATGACACGGACCATACAAGAAGTGTTTAATTTACAGCAAACTTTTAAATAGTTCTGACGTTGACAATAATGGTTTTGGTCGGAGTTTGGCTGTAAGAAATGTAAATGACTGAAGTCAAATGTAAACCCGAAAATCAGGAGCATCCTTGAGGGAAGAAAGACTAAGTGAGAAAACCAGCAGAGAAACAGACAGACCCGGTGCTCAAAAATGAGAGAAAAAGAAGGTAAGCCGCTTTTATATTTTTTTAGCATTCTCTTTTACTGATTTTTTTACTCAGGGTTTTTTTCAAATGCTAAAAGAGTATAAGGAAACACAGGCTATAGTGTCAATGTACGAGATGGAGGAGAAGGAAAACCAATAAATGGCATCGCTAACCCAACAAGGGACATCTCCCATTAGCTCCACCCACTCGACTGATGACTTTATGCAATTCTTTACAAAGAAAATTAAACTTGTTAGAAAAGAGATTAAAGACACCTCCAACTGGGTTCTATTAACCCAGATACAAATGTATGTACGCCGGATATTGCTTTCCAAAAAAATCTCTCTATTTTTGAAGAACTAACACTAGAGCAGTAGTTCTTAACCTGGGTTCGATCGAACCCTAGGGGTTCGGTGAGTCGGCCTCAGGGGTTCGGCGGAGCTTCAGCCGCGGAGGTCAAGACACGGCCGACTCATCGTGTAAATAAAAAATTCTCCCTATCGCCGTATTATGAATACCCCCAAACAATGTTCCCTTTAATTTTCCATCTGATTTGCAGGTGTGTAATTTGTAGTGCGTTCATGCACTGTGTTGGTTTTGTTCTTTGAACAAGATGATGTTCATGCATGGTTCATTTTGTGCAACAGTAAAAAAACATATAACTTTGTCTTGAATTTGAGAAAAAAAAACGTTTTATTTTTCACCAAAGAAGGGTTCGGCGAATGCGCGTGTGAAACTGGTAGGGTTCGGTACCTCCAACAAGGTTAAGAACCACTGCATTAGAGGAACTCCTGAGGCTCGTAAATGGGACAAAACAAACAACTAAGAAACTTATCAAGAAGCTGTTGTAATATTAGGTCAATCAGTGCTATATATGAATAACTCATCACTTTCCTCTGGTACTGTTCGCCTTCCATTAAAAAAATCGGTCATTCATCCTCTTCTCAAAAGACCGCACCTCGATTCTGACCTCATGGTAAACTAACAGCCTGCTGCTACTTGGTCTTAGCGCTGCTTTCGATACTGTCGATCATAACATTTTATTAGCATGTATTAAAACCTATATTGTTATGTCAGACTTAGCCTTTTCTTGGTTTACCTCCTATCTTCTATCTCCTATCTATTGGAGTATGTTAAGGTAACGTGCAGAGTTCCACAGGGTTCGGTTCTTGGCCCTGCACTCTTAAGCATCTATATGCTGCTGCTAGGTGACATCATACGCAAATAGGGTGTTAGCTTTCACTGTTATGCTGATGACACCCAACTCTACATGCCCCTAAAACTGACCGACACACCATATTGTAGTCCCCTTGAGGCGTGTCTATATAAAACCAAACAATAGATGTATAGCAACTTTTTGCATCTTAACGCTAGGAAAATGAAAATGCTGATTATTCGTCCTGCTGGACATCAGTACCTATTTAATAATACCACCTTAACATTTGACAGCAAAACAATTACACAAAGCGACTCAGTAAACAATCTGGATATTATCTTCCACCCAACTTTCTTGTTTGAGTCACACATTAAGAGTGTTACTAAAACAACCTTTCTTCATCTCCATAATATCGCAAAAATGTGTCCCATTTTGTCCACCACCGACGCTGAGATTATTATTCATGCATTTGTTACGTCTCGTCTCGATTACTGCAACATATTATTTTTGGGTCTCCCTATGTCTAGTATTAAAAAATTACAGGACGGTTGCTAGGCTTTTGACAAAAACAAGAACATTTGATCATATTACGCCTTTACTGACTCACCTGCACTGGCTTCCTGTGCACTTAAGATGCGACTTTAAGGTTTTACTACTTATGTATAAAATACTAAGGGGTCTAGTTCCATCATATCTTGCTGATTGTATTGTACCATTTGTCCTGGCCAGAAATCTGCATTGTAAGAACCCTGGCTTATTAGTGATTCACAGAACACCAAAAAAAGTATGCAAGCTATAGCATGCTTTCTTTTCCCGCTCCAGTACTCTGGAATGCCCTGCTGGAAACAGTTAAAGATACTACGTCAGTAGAAGCATTTAAGTCCCATCTTAAAACTCAACCTAGCCTTTATAGAGACACTTTTTTAGACCAGTTGATCTGCCGTCTCTCTTATCTGCTCTGACCCCTCTCCTTCGTGGAGAGGTTATCAGGTGGCCACAGATCAGTTTCCACCAAGGACGTGCTAGCTGTTCTAAGTCAGGACCCTCGATGTACCACTTGGTGACATCTCTGCGCTGCTGACTTGTCTACACACAAGAGGATCCCCTTCTGGCGTCACTATGGACTGAACTCTCACGTTATTAACCTTATCCAGTTGTTTCTTGCCCTGATGTGGGATCAGAGCCGAGGATGCCGTTGTGGTTGGTGCAGCCCTCTGAGGCATTTCTGTTTAAGGGCTGTATAAATAAACTTTGATTGATTGATTTATCAGTTTTTAAGTAAACATTTACCAATGTGACAAAACATGCAGTTTAGTGATAAGAATAAATATTTCACATGCCTTTTTTCGACATTGTCTAGGCTGGGAAATGGGCTTCAGTTTTGTAGATGACATTGACAATCGAGTCTGGCGATGTAAAGGGGACGGTCACAAGTAAAGTTGGTTATATAAGATTACACAAAAACTAATTGTTGTTATGGGAAATAACTGCTAGATTAATTTTCAGAAGCAAAAATACACAAAGAGAACTTGTTAGTGAAATTTCTGCCATCTGGATGCTGTGTGTCCTTTAAGTGTGTTTTCGTGCAGTGTTATGAACAATATTATGTGATAAACAAACACACACAAACACGTCTGCAGCTTCCAAGCACAGTTCGGTCCCACCTCCTCTCTTTGTCGGATAAAAAGGCAGAGCCGGTAAAGAAAAGTTTGCATTATTTTTCATCATCAGCTCTTTGCAGCTCACTAATCCTGATTGGACAGTCCTTTAAACCTTAGGGCCCCAGAGAGAGCGTGAAAGTAATCCAAGCGAAAGACTTTCACCAAGTGCAATGTTTAGGTAATTATACTTCTGTCTTCCACCATTTCTCTTGTCGTGTTTGGAGAGGTTTCATGTTCCCAATGAGCATGGGTGGGGTCTCGGTTGGATAAGTGCTTCTTTTTACAATGCCCCAGTGCATTCAATTTGTGTGCGTGAGCGTGCAAACTCGGACACAAACAGCTTTCGGGCATGCATCATCCTTCCACCTGACAGCCATATCCACCCTAAGGTCTGCTAGGTCACTTTAAAGACTGAAATTCCACACGCGAACACAAATGCAAGCATGTACACACACACACACACACACACACACACACACACACAAAAATGCAAGTGACATCATCAGATGGATGATGAGGGCCACAGCAAGGCCCAGGGCTCCTATTTCATCATACCAGTTTATCTTAAAACTGCCCACTGTGACACACACTTCTCTGGCAGTCCCACCCGCTACACACACTGTTAAAGACACACAAAGTCTGCAGCCTGAACTATAAACATGATTGATGGCGAAATGAAATAGGACCTTTCTCTTTGCATTTTCTTGTCAATCTCCTCACCCTCCTACTTGCACCTTCCCTGCACGCCTGATTTAGAATTGGCTTTTGAAATACCTCTCAATGTTGAAAATGTTTATTTAATATTCAGAAAAAGTATGTATTCCTGTTCTTTTGGGGTTTGGGTTACATAAAATAACTTAAAACATCCATCCATCAATTTTCTACCGCTTATTCCCTTTTTGGGGTCGCGGGGGGCACTGGCGCCTATCTCAGCTACAATCGGGCGGAAGGCGGGGTACACCCTGGACAAGTCGCCAAAACACTGATTACAAATTCATAAAATCACTACTTAACTAACCTAACCTATCCCATAACCCCGGAGGGTCTTTGCGGCACCACAGATGATCTGTTTATCAGCTCTCTCCATCCTACTCTGTCCTCAGCAGCTCTCATTGCCTCAGTGAGTTTCAGGTGAGTCCATTCTCCGATGTTATCTTCCCATCTTTTCTTTTGTCTCCCTCGTCTCTTGCTACCTTGTACGGTACCTTGCAGGATGGTTTTTGCAAGGCCTGAGGATCTGCGGATGTGTCCGTACCACCTCACTTTCCGCTTTATGACCGTAGTGAGCAGGTCATCATGTGGGCCGATGGCTTGGCTGATCATTTGCCGGACTTCTTCATTTGTGACATGTTGGGTGTAGGAGATACCCATGAGTCTTCTGTAGCATCTCATCGCCATGTTCTGAATTCTCTTCAGCAGCCCTGCTGTAAGGGTCCATTTTTCACAGGTGTAAAGGAAGTTTGACATTACAAGTGAGCGCTGTTATCTCACCTTTGATGCCAGACTGATGTTTGTGTCTTTCCACATGGGCTTGAGTTTTGCCAGGGCCGCAGTTGCTTGAGCACTTCTGGCAAGGATTTCCCGTTTGGATCCTTCATCGGACATGAATGTTTCGAGGCACTTCAAGCTCGACACCGTGTCCAGTGCCTGTCCATTGACTTTAATGTCTGAGCGGATGCCATTGTTGTTGTTGGTCATCATTTTGTATTTTTCAGCATGGATTTCCATTCCATAGGCTCGGGACATGGTATCAAGCCTGTCAACTAGACTGGCACGTTATTTTTCTTCTCCAGTTAGCCCATCGATATCATCTGCAAAACGGCGGTTGGTGATTGGTCTGCTTCCAATGCTGACAGTTCCTTCATGATCTGCCAGGGCATCCATCATGATACGCTCCAGAAAGATGTTGAAGAGAATGGGAGAGAGAAGGCATTGTTGTCCTGAACCAGTCTCCGATAACGCCGTTGTAGAGAACTGCGCTGGTAGCTTTATTGTACAGATGTTGAATGACTCTGACAAAGTTAGGGCTGATGTTATATTTCCTCATGGTTGCCCACAGTGCAGTATGCCATACCCAGTCAAAGGTTTTCTTGACTGGGTATGGCAACTTAATGCCAAAAAAACGGAAATGCTGATTATCGGTCCTGCTAGACACCGACCTCTATTTAATAATACAACTTTAACATTTGACAACCAAATAATAAAACAAGGTGACTCTGTAAAAAATCTGGGTATTATCTTCGACCCAACTCTCTCCTTTGAGTCACACATTAAAAGCGTTACTAAAACGGCCTTCTTTCATCTCCGTAATATCGCTAAAATTCGCTCCATTTTGTCCACTAAAGACGCCGAGATCATTATCCATGCGTTTGTTACGTCTCGTCTCGATTACTGTAACGTATTATTTTCGGGTCTCCCCATGTCTAGCATTAAAAGATTACAGCTGGTAAAAAATGCGGCTGCTAGACTTTTGACAAGAACAAGAAAGTTTGATCATATTACGCCTGTACTGGCTCACCTGCACTGGCTTCCTGTGCACTTAAGATGTGACTTTAAGGTTTTACTACTTACGTATAAAATACTACACGGTCTAGCTCCAGCCTATCTTGCCGATTGTATTGTACCGTATGTCCCGGCAAGAAATCTGCGTTCAAAAGACTCCGGCTTATTAGTGATTCCTAGAGCCCAAAAAAAGTCCGCGGGCTATAGAGCGTTTTCCGTTCGGGCTCCAGTACTCTGGAATGCCCTCCCGGTAACAGTTCGAGATGCTACCTCAGTAGAAGCATTTAAGTCTCACCTTAAAACTCATCTGTATACTCTAGCCTTTAAATAGACCTCCTTTTTAGACCAGTTGATCTGCCGCTTCTTTTCTTTCTCCTATGTCCCCCCCCTCCCTTGTGGAGGGGGTCCGGTCCGATGACCATGGATGAAGTACTGGCTGTCCAGAGTCGAGACCCAGGATGGACCGCTCGTCGGGACCCAGGATGGACCGCTCGCCTGTATCGGTTGGGGACATCTCTACGCTGCTGATCCGCTTGAGATGGTTTCCTGTGGACGGGACTCTCGCTGCTGTCTTGGATCCGCTTGAACTGAACTCTCGCGGCTGTGTTGGAGCCACTATGGATTGAACTTTCACCCGCTCGACATCCATTGCTTTCGATCCCCTAGAGAGGGAGGGTTGCCCACATCTGAGGTCCTCTCCAAGGTTTCTTATAGTCAGCATTGTCACTGGCGTCCCACTGGATGTGAATTCTCTCTGCCCACTGGGTGTGAGTTTTCCTTGCCCTTTTGTGGGTTCTTCCGAGGATGTTGTAGTCGTAATGATTTGTGCAGTCCTTTGAGACATTTGTGATTTGGGGCTGTATAAATAAACATTGATTGATTGAAGTCTACAAACACATGGTAAAGGTGTTGTTGATGCTGCAGGTGTCTCACAAATGATTCTCAAGTTGAAAACATGTTCTGTGGTGCTCTGCCCTGCTCTAAATCCAGCCTGTTCTTCAGCTATGATCAGTTCAGCTTGGGGTCTTCACCTATTTAGTATTATATTCAGTAGGACTTTGCTGGGATGGCTACTAACACTGAAGGTGCGGTAGTTTTGGCACAGTTGGAGATTGCCTTTTTTCGGAAGTGTGATGATAAGTGACTGCGTCCATGATGTAGGCCACTCACCGTTCTGCCAGATTTTGTTGCACAGGCTGGTGAGGGTGTCCGAGTTCAGCCGGGATGTTGTCCACTCCGGCTGCTTTTCCTTTTTCTAGTGCTCTGATTGCTGCCTCAACTTTTTCACGGAGGATGGGGAGTGTATCTTCATCCTCTGTGGATCTGTGGATTGAGGACATGTCAGGATTGTTGGATCTCCGCTTGCTGTGTGGTTGTAAAACTTAGAGCAGTATTCTGTCCACTTGTCTAGGATCTTCTGTTCTTCCGCTAGGCATTCACTGGTCTTGCTCTGGATTGCAGAGACTCTGGTTTGTTTTGCTCTTGTTAGCTCCTTAACAGTTTGATATACCTTCTTGGTGTTTTTGTTGGTATTCAGGCTGTTTTCAATTTCTTGGCACTTTCCATTAATCCAATTCTGTTTTGCTGACTTCATGCCTTTCTTGATGCTCTTATTGATTAGTCTATAAGCATCAGATCCTTCAGTTGAGTTCTTAGTCTTCTTCAGGGCTCTCCGTCACACAAGTCTAGCAGTTCATTAGTGACCCAAGTTTTCTTCTTTGGGCGGAGTTTGCCAAGGATCTCAGTGGCTGTTTTGTTTACGACTTTGTTCAACGTGGTGGTCATGCTTTTGACATCAATTTCTTCTATACCTAAGATGAGCAGTGGTGCAAACCTCCCTCCTATCCTTGCTTTGAAGACTTCTGCCACCTCAGAGTCTCGCAGTTTGTCCAGATCCTACTTCACTCTAGTGCACTTGGAGCTTTTGATCTTCTTCAAGCGAAGGCGAAAGGACATCAGGACAAGATCATGGTAACTCCCAATGTCTGCTTTTGGAAAGCTGCTAGTCCTGCCAGTATTGACGTTTGAGCGAAAGCGCTTCTTGACCAAGATGTAATCGATCTGGTTGTGATACTCTCCAACGGGGCTGTGCCAGCTCCATCGTCTAGAGGCCTTATGTGGGCCAATTGGGTTCACCAGCAACAGATTGTTGTATTTGTCAAACTCCAAGAGCCTTAGGCCTCTATCGTTGGTCTTGCTGTTGCTTTATGTTGTTGTAAGCGTCCTCTCCAACCTTCGCATTCCAGTCTTCTTGTACAATAAGGATGTCCTTCTTTGGAGTTTTGTCTAGGACCGCTTGTACTTCATCGTAAAAATCCTCCACCTCACTCTCCTCATACAAACCTGTTTCCATTTGAGTTGGGAAATTGTGTTAGATGTAAATATAAACGGAATACAATGATTTGCAAATCATTTTCAACCCATATTCAGTTGAATATGCTAAAAAGACAACATATTTGATGTTCAAACCTATAAACATTTTTTTGTTTGCAAAAATCTTTAACTTTAGAATTTGATGCCAGCAACACGTGACAAAGAAGTTGCGAAAGGTGGCAATAAATACTGATAAAGTTGAGGAATGCTCATCAAACACTTATTTGGAACATCCCACAGGTGTGCAGGCTAATTAACAACAGGTGGGTGCCATAAATGGGTATAAAAGCAGCTTCCATGAAATGCTAAGTAATTCACAAAAAAGGATGGGGTGAGAGTCACTACTTTGTAAGCAAATTGTCAAACATTTAGAACTTTGGAACAACATTTCTCAACGAGCTATTGCAAAGAATTTAGGGATTTTACCATCTACGGTCCGTAAAATCATCAAAAGGTTCAGAGAATCTGGAGAAATCACTGCACGTAAGCGATGACATTACGGACCTTTGATCCCTCAGGTGGTACTGCATCAAAAACCGACATCAGTGTGTAAACGATATCACCACATGGGCTCAGGAACACTTCATAAAACCACTGTCAGTAACTACAGTTGGTCGCTACATCTGTAAGTTCAAGTTAAAACTCTAGTATGCAAAAGCAAACCCATTTATCAACAAAAACAAGGAACGCCGCCGGCTTCGCTGGGCCCGAGCTCATCTAAGATGGACTGATGCAAAGTGGAAAAGTGTTCTGTGGTCTGACGAGTCCACATTTCAAATTATATTTAGAAACTGTGGACGTGGTGTCCTCCGGAACAAAGAGGAATATAACCATCAGGATTGTTATTGGCTCAAAGTTGGAAAGCCAGCATCTGTGATGGTATGAGGGGTATTAGTGCCCAAGGCATGGGTAACTTACACATCAGTGAAGGCACCATTAATGCCGAATGGTCCACACAGGTTTTGGAACAACATATGTTGTCATCCAAGCTACGTTATCATAGACGCCCCTATTTATTTCAGCAAGACAATGCCAAAGCATGTGTTACAACAGCGTGGCTGAGTAGTAAAAGAGTGCGGGTACTTTCCTGGCCCGCCTGCAGTCCAGACCTGTCTCCCATCGAAAATGTGTGGCACATTATAAAGCGTAAAATACAACAGCGGAGACCCCGGACTGTTGAACGACTGAAGCTCTATATAAAACAAGAATGGGAAATGATTCCACTTTCAAAGCTTCAACATTTAGTTTCCTCAGTTCCCAAACGTTTATTGAGTGGTGTTGAAAGAAAAAGTGATGTAACACAGTGGTGAACATGCCCTTTCCCAACTACTTTGGCACGTGTTGCAGCCATGAAATTCTAAGTTAATTATTATTTGCAAAAAAAAAAAAGTTATCTAAAACATGTACTGTAGTTAGCATGTAAACCTGCATGATTTTGACTCACCAGATGCAATTTGGGATTACACATTAACCACATAACTAATTTCCAGAAAATATAATGAATAGCTCTAGTGTATAGAGGAATTTCCTGCATGTTATATTTTATGTTACAAAAAGACAAACAAAAACAGGTGTTTTTACTTTTGTTCTGCAGTTTGTTTTCAGTGAAGGTCTGTGCTCATATGAATGCTGTGTTGATACACCTGTAGCACTTGATCCAAACAGATTGTGCAGGTGTACCTACTGTTATGGTTGGAACATGCACGTGTGTAGCTAAGGGGCTACAGAAGTAGGACAGGATCATGGGTCAGCCACTAAATGAAACCACATTACGTCCCAGGTTGACAATAGTGTCATAAAGTAGGTGTTGTCCACTGGATGCATTAGGGGGCCATGTCCAGGGGGATTTGACCAGATGTCCATCTGAAATACTTCTGCCGTGTATTTTTCCAACATGGTTGGAATCTCTCCAGGCGCCGCTCTGAATGGTGAAATTTAATGGAAGCCAAGTCAGACAGTCATACTGAGCAGTGATGCGAGTCAAGGTCATGTGGACTCTCTTCCCTTAAAAGCCACACATATCGTGCCATCACACACATTATCTCTCCTCTCACACATGCACACACACAAACATTACCTCAGACAGTTTCTGATTTCCAGCCACCATCCTTCTTCAAAGGTCCTGGAGTAGACAAACAGAAGTGGCAACATCATTTTATATTGTTATTTCAAGAGGTTACATATTTGCAAGAACAGAAACATTTAGCAGTGTCCCATTCCCGATTTGGACATACATTTTAATTTTTTTTAGAAAATTGGCAGAATTTAACCGGTTAGGAGCAGTAGGGGAAACAAAACTAACAGTTTTTCAATCAGCTATTATTTTTGTTTGTATTGCTATTTTTAGTATTAAATAGAACAACAGCTTTATGTACTCCTGTTACATTTACTTTAGTAACATTTTGGCAAAATTGTACTTGCCATGGTAGTTTTTATGCAACATCCTTTTAACTTTTGAGTATATTTTTTGAGAATAAACTATTCTTTTACCCTGTTGTTGTCATGCCTGTTAATCTGGGTTGATGTTTGATCATGTTATGTTTTGTTTTTTGGACTCTTTTTTCCCGTTTTGCACTTCCCGGTTTTGTCTGTTTCCATAGCAACCTATTAGTTTCCACCTGTTCTCCTAGTCACGCCCCTGCCCTCAGTCCCGCACCTGTTTCTCATTACCACAGCTACTATTTAAGTCATTTGCTTTCTGTTCATCGGTCTGGGAACTTTGCATACATACTGCTAATGCTTACTCACCTAGACCACGAACCTATCTGGCCTTGCCAACCTTCTTGCCTTGCCACGCTGTTAACCATTTTGACCACACCACGTAAGATTTTTGTATTTTTTGCCTCAGTGCAAGTTTTTGGTTTATTGTGTATCTTTGATAGTATCTTTTGTTTATTTGTAGATAGTCATGCCATGGTGCGGTTTTTGTTTGAAGTTTTAGTATAGATTATTATCCGCCACCAAGCGCATCCTTTGTTTTGCCTTTTTTTATTTTAATGTATAAAAAAATCATCATGTACTCACATCCACGCCTGACTCGTCCCAAATCATCTCTGCATCGAAGAAGCAAAACTATTCCATGTCCCGGCGTGACAGTTGTATTGAGTTGTATTCTAGTTGCTACATTTATTCACATGGTCATTAACTTTATTTATAATATATTATTTACTGCTTCCAAAAAAAAAACATAGTTTGGCTTGTCAGAGAGACGTCTTCTTTTTCTAATTAGCCCTGTCATAACGTAAAGTGTGCATATTTTGTAGTACATGTTGTAGTGAGGTCTCCATTGCTCACGTACACACACACACACACACACACAAAAACATACGCACGCACACACGCACACACACACTAACTGCAGTTGTTGGGCAAGTACTGAACCATTAAAAATAGCTAGGAAATAAATGAGACCAGTTACTCAGTACAAGAGTATTTTTTTCTCTGAATACTCTCACTCAAGTAATTATTTCGATGACTACTTTTTACTTTCACTTGAGTCATACTACTCTGAAGCGAGAGTACTCTTACTTAAGTACAATTGTTGGCTACTCTTTCATCATTTAACGATTTGAAAAAACAAGCATTGTCTTTCTTTTGATTTGAAATGCTGGAATGCTCACAACGACACGGCTGTGTTTTCCAACAGTTGCACTTTTTTCAAGCCGTCATTATTATGTTCAATCAGTCTTCTGTATAAGGATCTTGTCAACAATTCTACGGGTCAACACATGTTTAGTGGAATCTGTATTTTAACCTACACAGATGCGACCATTGACAGACTAGGTTTTGATTCCAGCTGTAAATAATACACTAACAAGGAATAAGAGTCTATGACAGGTTTATCCCACAGGCAGTGGTGGGCTGTCAGGGCCAGTAAGGCCTTCTCTACTGGTTTAACATAAATCAGGATTATACATTGATAAAAGTTCATTTACTTTCCCTAAATATATACAATTATTCATCATAATACCTTCATGTCATATTAGGCTCCAATATTGCTGTTTTTGCGTTAGAGCTTACATCCAATCAGAAATAAATTAGCTTCTTTTGCCAGTACTGTAGGAAATCTGCCTCAGGCCTTCTGAGTCAACAATGTGGTGGTCTGTACAGTGTAGTTAAACGGGTTACAGACAGTTGACAGACAATTACCCTAGCCAATCAGATCATGAGTTGTTGACAATAGGCCTCCCGAGGTTGCCTCACATTTAACCGTTGAACGTGACATATACACCTCCTGTGAGTGGATACTCACTTGTGGCTCACAAGTGAGTATCCAATCACAAGTTATGAGTTGGCAGAGAAATCTGATATCTACTCGCCTTTTTAACCCACAAAGGCTTTTATATGGCAATTGTATTAGCTTCTGTGTGTTCTCGCATTACCAAAACATAGATGTGTCATCTGCAAATAATACTAACTAAAAGTCTTTTGTAACTTTACATATGTCGTTTATACAGTATAAAGATTGAACAATTTTGGTTCCAGTATTTATCCCTGAGGTATACGTCAAGATGTGTTCAGTTTTATAGACGTTTGTTCTCTCCTATCTTCACGTATGGCTTCCTGTTGGTTAAGCAGCTTCTTACCCAGACCAACCTGTTGGGTACTCACATGGCTGCAGTTGTATGTCCCCGATGATGCAAGAATCCAGGAGTGAAGGTAAGAGGAATTTAATACAGAACTCATAAGAAAACAAATAAACATAAAGCAGTCTTGCATTGTAAGTTCACCAAACATAGATTTATCTTTGAGCCTTGAGGAGTGCTCGAGTGAAACATAAATAGGCAGTAGTTTGATTGACAGCAGGTGTGAACCGCTGCCAATCAACAAAAAGAGAAAAACAACAGTGCTCGTGAATAAAACAGGAAATACAACAAAGTAAGAGCACTGAACAGGAAGTAAATACAAAAACACGAAAATTAACAGAAATAAAGTTACAGATTGTCACACAACCCTCTGATTTCATACCTTTCTAATTTGTTTATTGAGATACTGTGATTGATTGTGTCAAATGGTTTTGTTAGATCCATAAACACTGCCGCTGCGCACTGTTTATCATCTATTGCTTTGGTAATCACATCCGTCATTTCGATTAATGCCATTTATGTTGAAATGTTAGTTCTATACCCATATTAATTATCTGTGAGTATTTAATTTTTATTTATGAGATTGTCCAATCTGAAAATTGTGGAATTAAAAAAACAGGTCTGCAGTTTGTGAACTGGTGTTTGTCACAAGTCTTATAAATCGGTAGGACTTTGGCTTTTTTCATTGTGTTTTGGAGTTTGAAACTATATCTTGCTGACATATGTTAAAGGTTCTGAAATCTCTTCAATAACCTTTTTAATTATTTCCATATCAATGCCATTACAGTCAGTTGAGGTCATGGATTTATAAAATTAGAGGTTCAGACGCATGTTCGTCAAACTAATAATAATAATAACTGCTATAGCAGCCGCAACATTAATACGGCCACAACGACAACTCTTGCTGACCTACTGCCCTCGGTAATGGCACCATTCCCAAAGTATGTGGGCTCTATTGATAACCTCACTAACAACTTTAACGGCGCCCTGCACGAAACCATTGATAACATAGCACCGCTAAAGTTAAAAAAGGCTCCAAAAAAGCGCACCCCGTGGTTTACAGAAGAAACTAGAGCTCAAAAATTATTATGTAGAAAGCTGGAACGCAAATGGGGCACGACTAAACTTGAGGTGCACCATCAAGCATGGAGTGATGGTTTAATAACTTACAAACGCATGCTTACCTTAGCTAAAGCTAAATATTACTCAAATCTCATCCACCGTAATAAAAACGATCCTAAATTTTTGTTTAGTACGGTAGCATCGCTAACCCAACAAGGGACCCCTTCCAGTAGCTCAACCCACTCAGCTGATGACTTTATGCAATTCTTTAGTAAGAACATTTAAGTCATTAGAAAGGAGATTAAAGACAATGCGTCCCAGCTACAACTGGGTTCTATTAACACTGACACGATTGTATATACGGCGGATACTGCCCTCCAAAATAGTTTCTCTCGTTTTGATGAAATAACATTAGAGGAATTGTTACAACGTGTAAATGGAATAAAACAGACAACATGTTTACTTGACGCTCTTCCTGGGAAACTGATCAAGGAGCTCTTTGTATTATTAGGTCCATCAGTGCTAAATATTATAAACTTATCACTCTCCTCGGGCACTGTTCCCCTAGCATTCAAACAAGCGGTTATTCATCCTCTTCTTAAAAGACCTAACCTCGACCCTGACCTCATGGTAAACTACCGACCGATGTCTCACCTTCCCTTTATTTCAAAAATCCTCGAAAAAATTGTTGCGGAGCAGTTAAATGAACACTTAGCGTCTAACAATCTATTTGAAACCTTTCAATCCGGTTTCAGGGCAAATCACTCCACGGAGACAGCCCTCGCGAAAATGACTAATGATCTATTGCTAACGATGGATTCTGATGCGTCATCTATGTTGCTGCTCCTCGATCTTAGCGCTGCTTTCGATACCGTCGATCATAATATTTTATTAGAACGTATCAAAACACGAATTGGTATGTCAGACTTAGCCCTGTCTTGGTTTAACTCTTATCTTACTGATAGGATTCAGTGTGTCTCCCATAACAATGTGACCTCGGACTACGTTAAGGTAACGTGTGGAGTTTCCCAGGGTTCGGTCCTTGGCCCTGCACTCATCAGCATCTACATGCTGCCGCTAGGTGACATCATACGCAAATACGGTATTAGCTTTCACTGCTATGCTGATGACACCCAACTCTACATGACCCTAAAGCTGACCAACACGCCGGATTGTAGTCAGCTGGAGGCGTGTCTTAATGAAATTAAACAATGGATGTCCGCTAACTTTTTGCAACTCAACGCCAAAAAAACGGAAATGCTGATTATCGGTCCTGCTAGACACCGAACTCTATTTAATAATACAACTCTAACATTTGACAACCAAACAATTAAACAAGGCGACACGGTAAAGAATCTGGGTGTTATCTTCGACCCAACTCTCTCCTTTGAGGCACACATTAAAAGCGTTACTAAAACGGCCTTCTTTCATCTCCGTAATATCGCTAAAATTCGCTCCATTCTGTCCACTAGAGACGCTGAGATCATTATCCATGCGTTTGTTACGTCTCGCCTCGACTACTGTAACGTATTATTTTCGGGTCTCCCCATGTCTAGCATTAAAAGATTACAGTTGGTACAAAATGCGGCTGCTAGACTTTTGACAAGAACAAGAAAGTTTGATCACATTACGCCTGTACTGGCTCACCTGCACTGGCTTCCTGTGCACTTAAGATGTGACTTTAAGGTTTTACTACTTACGTATAAAATACTACACGGTCTAGCTCCATCCTATCTTGCCGATTGTATTGTACCATATGTCCCGGCAAGAAATCTGCGTTCAAAGGACTCCGGCTTATTATTGATTCCCAAAGCCCAAAAACAGTCTGCGGGCTATAGAGCGTTTTCCGTTCGGGCTCCAGTACTCTGGAATGCCCTCCCGGTAACAGTTTGAGATGCCACCTCAGTAGAAGCATTTAAGTCTCACCTTAAAACTCATTTGTATACTCTAGCCTTTAAATAGACTCCCTTTTTAGACCAGTTGATCTGCCGTTTCTTTTCTTTTTCTTCTATGTCCCACTCTCCCTTGTGGAGGGGGTCCGGTCCGATCCGGTGGCCATGTACTGCTTGCCTGTGTATCGGCTGGGGACATCTCTGCGCTGCTGATCCGCCTCCGCTTGGGATGGTTTCCTGCTGGCTCCGCTGTGAACGGGACTCTCGCTGCTGTGTTGGATCCGCTTTGGACTGGACTCTCGCGACTGTGTTGGATCCATTGTGGATTGAACTTTCACAGTATCATGTTAGACCCGCTCGACATCCATCGACATCCATTGCTTTCCTCCTCTCCAAGGTTCTCATAGTCATCACTGTCACCGACGTCCCACTGGGTAATTTTTGTCACCGATGTCCCACTGGGTGTGAGTTTTCCTTGCCCTTATGTGGGCCTACCGAGGATGTCGTGGTGGTTTGTGCAGCCCTTTGAGACACTAGTGATTTAGGGCTATATAAGTAATCATTGATTGATTGATTGATTGATGGATTTATCCTCTTCTCACACGTTCAAGGAACATCTAGTTGGGATATCTGTCTATAGTCTCATTAAAGTCGTCAACTGACTCGGGATCAGGAATCTTTTCCTCCAGATTAGGTCCAATGTTCACAAAAGGCTTATTGAACCTTCTAACTACTTTGTTCATATTGTAATTGCTTACATTTCCGTCTGATAAGTATTTACGGTAATCCTTCTTTGCACCTTTTTTAATAATGCTATTGAGGATGCCTCGTGTTTCTCTCATATATAATATAATATTATTTTCCACATAAGATGTTGGTTATTTAGTTTTTATACATTTTGTACTTATGTTCTGCTTCTATTGATCGTGTTATAAATATTCAATACAATGTAATCTTGTTGCAAGCATTTTTCAGTCCTTTGTCATCCATGGTTGATAGTTCGTCTTTTGCTTCTTTCTGAGTTGATTTAATGGACAATGTTTGTCAAAAAGTATCATGAAAGTGTTAACAAAATATCAATTTGTGCATCATCTACATCATTTTCACTATAAGAATTGTCCCAATTAAGACCTCTCAGGTCATTCTTGAAAGCTGTCGTACTTTGTTCCGTGCATATTCTTTGAAATGTCTTGTCGTCATCAATGCTACTCTTCTTGTAGTTTCCGTCATAGATTATTAACACCGGCAGATGATCACTGATGTCGGATGTTAGCAGACCACTTGTGGTATTATTATCAAAATCATTAATAAAAATATTGTCAATAAGTGTGGCGCTGTGTCCTGAGATTCTGCTTGTCCTTGTGACTTTAGGATATAAACTCATGCTATATGCTGTGTCTACGAAGTCATCAATGGACTTGATGACTTCGTAGACCCTAATGGATTGTTAGTGTTTAAGAGGTCAATGTTGAATTCTCCACATAAGAAAAAACTATTTTTGACTGATCTCAGTAAAAGTTGCCTTAATCCAGTTCTCAAACGTATCAATGTTTGACTCGGGTGATTTATATATATAGACAATTAATATCTTCTTGTAATTTTCATGACACATTTCAATGGTTAGGCCTTCAAAGATATAATCAAAAGCGAGTGACAAATATTTTTTACCACTATGTAGTTTAGGTTCTTCATCATATACACAGCAACTCCTCTTCCGTTTTTGTAGGTTCTGTTGATATAATTTAGTTCATATCCTTTCAGCTCAAAATCCATTCCTTTTTTAGCATCTATCCATGTTTTTGAAATAGCGATCTCTTTGAAAGGTTTTCTGAATTGTTCCAAAAAATGCTTCATGTTATTTTAGTTTACATACAAACTTCTGCTGTTCAAATGAATAATCAACAGTTTAATGTCGATTCTAATGTTTCCGTTATATTGTTCGTCTGTATAATATAATATTCCTGGTATGAAAGAAAAAAAATGTATCCGGATCTACATCCTTATTTAATTCAAATTCCGGACCATTATGATCAAGGCTGCTGAAGGATTTTAGATCCATACATTCCTGTTCAGCAATCTTTTGTGTTGCACTTTGAATGTCTATAAGTGTAGATGAATATGCACCCAAGTAAATATCTTCATGTTCGGTTATCCCTTGGAGCGTTGTAATTTTGCAGTTAAATGTCAATGTTTGTTTTCCATCAGACTCCATTATCCTTGTTGTTGTTGTGGTTGCTGGGAATTATAATAATCATCCAGATCCTTGACGTCTTTGAGAACTGGGACTTGCTTCTTGACCGCCATTCAGTTTGATGTAAATTTTGCTGTTGGCGCTCCAAGTTCCATAAATGTTTCCTCTAGTCACTTGCTTTCATGGCAATTTCAGCATTACACATACTTGCCAACCTTGAAACCTCCGATTTCGGGAGGTTGGGGGTGGGGGGCGTGGTTGGAGCGGGGCGTGCTTAAGAGGGGAAGTGTGTATTTACAGCTACAATTCACCAAGTCAAGTGTTTCACATACACACACACACATATATATATATATATATATATATATATATATATATATATATATATATATATATGTATATATATATATATATATATATATATATATATATATATAAATATATATATATATATATATATAAATATATATATATATATATATATATATATATATATATATATATATATCAATAAAAGAAATTCTTGAATTTCAGTGTTCATTTTTTTACACATATACACACACATAGCACTCATCTACTCATTGTTGAGTTAAGGGCTAGAGGGCTGAATTTTCCATCCTTTTTCTATTCTCCGTCACTATTTTTCTAACCATATGCATGTACAGTAGATGGCAGTATTTTACTGTTTAAGTGTGTCACAACATTGCTGTTTACGGCAGACAAACTGCTTTACGGTAGACGAAAACGTGACTGCTGTTGTTGTGTGTTGTTACCGCGCTGGGAGGACGTTGATGAAACTGCCTAACAATAAACCCACATAAGAAACCAAGATTTCGCCCTCGATCATTCTACAGTTATAACGTCATTGGGCAGAGACCCTGTTTATATTGTGGGAAAGCGGACGTGAAAACAGACTGTCCTCACTCAGGTCCGCAAGGAGCTAGAGAGTCTGTGTTCTCCAGCCCCGCCTGAATTGCGTGAGATTTTCGGGACAAAATTTGTCCCGGGAGGTTTTCGGGAGAGGCGCTGAATTTCGGGAGTCTCCCGGAAAATACGAGAGGGTTGGAAAGTATGGCATTGCGTTTAGTGAGGTACTCATTCACGTACACATTTGTACCTTTCAGCATTTTTTTCCTGTGTCAGCAATGTCATTTTGGATTTCTTGTTGGAGGGCTTAACGATGGTGACTGGCGTGGTGTTGTTGCCTTTTCTACTCAATGAGATGTGCACATCAATGGTGTTAATCCATCCATCCATCCATCCATTTTCTACCGCTTGTCCCTTTTGGGGTCGCTGGAGCCTATCTCAGCTGCATTCGGGCGGTAGGCAGTGTACACCCTGGACAAGTCACCCCTTCATATATCAACATCAATTCCCTTTGATTTCAGAAAGTTGACCACTTGTTGCTCCGTCGAAGCAGCATCCATGTCATCTGGTTCTCCTTTGTTGTCAAGTGCTCTTGCATATGATCAAGGTTTAATGCGTAGCCCTGCAATGATGATCTCATTCTGTTGTGTAAAAATTGATTCATTTATAAATAAATAAATGATAAATGGGTTGTTACTTGTATAGAGCTTTTCTACCTTCAAAGTACTCAAAGCGCTTTGACACTACTTCCACATTTACCCATTCACACACAGATTCACACACTGATGGAGGGAGCTGCTATGCATGGCGCCAACCAGCACCCATCAGGAGCAAGGGTGAAGTGTCTTGCTCAGGACACAACGGACGTGACGAGGTTGGTACTAGGTGGGATTTGAACCAGGGACACTCGGGTTGCGCACGGCCACTCTCCCACTGCGCACGCCGTCCCCATTTTCTCTTTGATTTCTTCCAAAACACTGATATTCTTCAAATTGGTGATATGTTGTTGACTGGCATTGAGCTGTTGTCTCAAACCAGCCATGCCCTCCCTGAAGTTCTTCAATTCAGTGTTATCTTGTTGCATGGCATGTAACTGTTGGCGCACTGCTGCATTCCATTTTAGTGTTCTCCCAATGATTGTTGTCTTCCTGCTTGGCATTCGACTGTTGGTGTAATGTTGCAATGTTGTTCCCCTCTTTCAGCTTCTTTACCTCCTTTTTTTTAATTCTGTGTTGTCTTCAACAGACAACAAAGCATTTGCAACACAGTTTGAACAGTAACATCGTGTTTGAATATTCAGTTAAGTGATTCTTTGGTGTACCACTAGATGGAGCATGTGTACCACGGTTTGAGAATCACTGCCCTAATGCACG
Source organism: Nerophis ophidion (assembly GCF_033978795.1). Classification (NCBI taxonomy): domain Eukaryota; kingdom Metazoa; phylum Chordata; class Actinopteri; order Syngnathiformes; family Syngnathidae; genus Nerophis; species Nerophis ophidion. Next base: position 54,795,795 of record NC_084613.1, read on the forward strand.
TATTGCCTGATGTTGAAGGTATAATTCCTGAAAGGTACGCAACATTTTATTTGAGTTGTGGCCCTCCATCATTCTTACTATTTGTTCAAATAATTCATCCTGTTACTGATAAGACTTTGGTCATCCAGTCGATCAAAGAACACATTCAAGAGCAACAGGATAAAGTGATTGCGTCAGACAGTGAAGATGAGACACATTTTACATAAAAATGTAATATTCAGCCCACAAATGCATGCTAAAATGGGGCATTATTCATGAAGTAAGTACCGGTATGCACAATTTGTTTGAAAAAAGAAAGGATTAAACCGCACTCTGTAATTTCCAGACTTTTCCTTCATTTAATCATGATCTCTTCATTGACTGCATCCAAACTTTTCTCCCATAAAGTTACTCTGGTGTGTAAACTGCCAAACCAGCTGTGTGACAATGGATATCCTGAAAACAAAGATGTTATGCTGTAAAAGCTGTAAAAAAAAAAAAAAAAAAAAAATTAACCACAAGGTCATTTCATGACGAGTGAAAGAATAGGGGTGAAAAGGAGGCCAGGAAAAATAACACACGTCAGCTGCTGTTCTTTTCTCTTTCAGAAATCACATATAATTTTGTTATGTTTTTAATTAAGACCACAGTGCTTGTCTCTTTCTTGCCATTTGTAATCATCACATAACCATAACAACAAAGCTCGAGGTTGTAGCGAACAATACCAAAGATGAAATCCAAACTGATTCCGAATGGATGACGTCTATTTGTGCTGGCCTCTGATCAGAACAAAACTCTTTTGGAGAACTTTTGAAGAAAACGTTGACTTCATTTCTCAGTAGCCTCAGAGGCAGGAAGAAGCACTAAACATCCGCATCTTTCTTACGTCCTGCCCTCTGCAACTTGGAGTTCACTACATTGGCCTCAATTTACCAGACAAGGTCTGTAATCCTGTCATGGTCCTTCTACACAGCAACCAGGACATGAACACAAAAACCGTATCTGAGGTTTCACATTTACTGAAGCTCATTCTTTATGGTAAACAAAAAAAACTCCATGGCCTCAGTGTCCCCAGACCAGCTAACACCCAAGAGTAAATGAGGGAGTGATGGAGCTCTAAAGCAAATAGTATCACAATAAACTTCCCCACCCAGAACTTTGGTTTCGAGCCAAGCCTCAGATATTTCACTTTTGTTCACAAGACATTTCATTCCAGCACTTCCCCCCTTCTGCACCCCTCGCTTTCTGCCTCTTCTCACTTCCAAACAATCCATCCTCACGTGTAAAGCAAAGCATTTATAATGAAGAATCACATATGTTTGGGTGGATATTCATTCTTTAGAGAATTGTGATTGCTTATTAGCTCCACATATGGAAGAGTTTACATGCAAATGCTGGAATGGGTTTGGGTGCTAAGGCACTTGCAGGATCCAATGAAGGATGGAAAACCAGCATTGTTGCTACACTTTGGCCAAAAATGATGTGCTCCTAAATCCTGCGTCCCCCTCTGACCCTCTTTGTCAACTTGCATGTGTTCTGCATTAAACCCCCCTTTAATTTCTGTCTTCCTCTGTTTTCACTTGCATTGCTCACCACCCGGTATGCTCTCATCGACGTCAACGTTGTGATAACAAACTTGTAGAGAAGTATCAGTGTTTGACTTTTTCACCACCTTATTACTTTTGCCTCATTCCACTCCCTGTTCTCATCTTTCGTCAATCTCCAACATCCCCACGCACAAATTACTCTAACAGGTTGAAGATAAGAACTTGGGCAGGTTTGCTGTCACATTAGCCAGCTGCGATGCTGTAACACGAACCTTGTGTCCACATGTTCCTGGTTGAACCTGTGTCTCATTGGTTGAACATTGTGCCCTCATTTCAACTGTGGGATCTCATTGCAGAGCTGAGGTGATGACTTGGGCTTTGCTGTACCACGGTAAGATACTTTAAAAAGGCTCATCCTATACTGGCTTGTGTATTGTCACCGCGGGAATTTTTACAGGAACTTTCCCATTTACCCCGGTAAATAAAGTTCCTCTCTGTGTTTTCACCAAAAACTAATGAGTAGAATTAGTTCTTGAGGAACCTTTCGGAGTTGCTGCCTGCTAGGTTGGACTTTTAAGGGGCGGGCTGTGCTGATTGGTTGAACAAAGTTGGGGGTGTTCCTAAAATGTACTTTTCAAACACACGGCCGCCATCACAATATACATGGAGACTTTTTTTTATTTTTTTATTTATGTTGTATTTCTATTAAAACATACTTGACAACGAAAAACGAGAGAAGCTTTGGACATGCAGGAACTTTTGTGGTGCATCTTGCTTCTGAAGAACACTGATCAGTAAAACTATCTTTGAGTGTTTTTACTAATTTTTTTAACTATATGCAGGTTAATGTTGTTTATTATTTTTTAGAAGCTTCATTTTGATACGCGAAGATACAAGAAGTGGATGGACTCTTTTAAACGTGTGGAGAGACAGAGCCGACGAGCCGACAGCACGCTAGGACAAACAGCGGTCCTGCCCAAGATGGCGGCCAGGAGGCGACACTGCAGCCATCAGAGTCAGGGGCGTAAACGACACACCTGCTCTCAATCCCTGCATCCTCTGCTGCAGCATAAAAGGGGAGAAGGAGGAGCAATCGTGGCAGAAGAAGGAGAAGCAACAACAAACAGCGAAGACAACGAAGACGACGAGAGCGACCAGGAGAAAAATGAGCCCCCACGGAAGACGCAGCCACCGGCCACCGAAAGGCGCGCCGAGACGTGCAGGAAGGGAGGTTGGGCTCGAAATTGGCGCGACCGACTGGAACCAAAGCTTGTTTATTGAAAGAATAAATGAGAGTCAAACCTGGTACAATGTGTCTTGCATCGATGGTCACTGGAACCCACACGATGACGGCTGGAGACCTGTCACAAAACATATTAACGGAAGAGTATGAAGCCAGACTCGCAGCAACGACCTTAGTTGCTTACTACTCGGAGACTTTGTTCGACAAATGTGAAATAAGGGAAGTTTGCTTTTTTTTTTTCTTCATTTCCGGTTTCTGCTTGCTGCAGACTTTATGAGAGCCAACATGATAAAACAACACTTACTGTACAGGGTCTGCTGTCATTAGGATCCCGACCTCTGGGATGTTCATATATTCCATAATCCTCACGAAGAAACATGCATCAAATCCTTTTTGTGTCATCCTCGCCAGTTTCGGGTCCTAACCACAACGGCATCCTCGGTAGAGCCCACATAAGGGCAAGGAAAACTCACACCCAGTGGGACGTCGGTGACAATGATGACTATGAGAAACCTTGGAGAGGACCACATATGTGGGTAACCCCCCCCGAAACCAATGGATGTTGAGTGGGTCTAACATGATACTGTGAAAGTTCAATCCATAGTGGATCCAACACAACCCCGAGAGTCCAGTCCAAAGTGGATCCAACACAGTAACGAGAGTCCCGTCCATAGTGGAGCCAACAGGAAACTATCCTAAGCGAAAGCGGATCAGCAGCGCAGAGATGTCCCCAGCCGATCTGATTTGTATAAACTAACCTGAGCAGTGAAATGCAGTGGAAACATAAACCGCACACTTTTACAGGACCCAAAAGGTTCTTTGTAAAAACATAAAGTTCCTGAACTTTTGGTGAAAAATTCATGAACTGCTCGCCGCCGGTTTCGCCACTCAAAAGCTAAGTGCTATTTTTTTTATCAGTGTGCTTGTAATTGTCTTAAAGCTTTCTTTATTCCTTTGCCAACATGTTTAGTAGTCTTATCAAATCAAATCAACTTTATTTATAATTTACCACAGGGGTAGCCAAAGTGCTGTACAACGGGCAGGTTCAAAGATAATACAAGAACCGAGCAAACAACACAACACAAACAGAACATGATAAAAAAAACAATTAAATAAAACATAAAAACAGGTTCACAGCAGGTGTATATTGGGGCGCTATTGCAGGATGGATATCACTCAGTGTTAAAAGCCGTGGAATAAAAGTATGTTTTTAAGAGAGGTTTAAAAACAGGGAGAGGAGGCTTGTCTAACACTCAGAGGTAGGTTGTTCCAGAGTTTGGGAGCAGCAGCGGCGAAAGCTCTGTCACCTCTAAGCTTCAGCCTTGTGTCAGGGACCGTCAGTAGCAGCTGACCGGCTGATCTTAGGGATCGGGTTGGGCAGTAAGGCTGAAGGAGGTCGGAGAGATATGTTGGCGCGAGGTTGTTTAGACATTTAAAAACAAATAGGAGGAGTTTAAAATGTATTCAATGACGCACAGGGAGCCAGTGAAGGGACGCTAATATAGGGGTGATGTGCTCACGTCTGCGGGTCTGTGTTAGCAGACGAGCAGCAGAGTTCTGCACGAGCTGCAGGCGGGCGAGGGAGGCGTGGCTAATGCCGACATACAGGGCATTGCAGTAGTCTAAACGATTAGTTAATGATAAGTTATCAAACTTACAAAGCACTCACTCTCTGTTTCACCGCCTCACTTTCTAAGCGAGTAAGGCTGTAGGCTGTTTCTCTCCTTGCCCATGTTTGGCACTGTGCCAGTCTTTTCGCCACTGGTTGCTCCTGATTGCTGGATGAAGCCATGCACACCTTTTAAAACAGGTGTGTGGCCACGCCCTGCACCCTTTCTTTCGCTCCTGGCTGGCTCCCGTGGTGGCTGTGGCTTGCCAGCTTCATTCAAAGTAGCAACTTGTATCCACTGTTTGATCCTCGTTTGGTGTGGCTGTGTATGACTGCCGTAGAGGCACACAGATCTCCTTTACACAACCTTTTATTTGGCTGGGTACAACCATCACGCCTGGATGCTGGCTGCTGCTTCGGCTCTCTTTATTTTTTTAATTTTGTTCCTTCAGTTTGACTCTTTGTTCTCTGTTTTCGATTGTGTTTATTGTGTTTTTATTTCTGAAGAGCAGACCACGTTTGAGGGTTCGACGCTGATCGCTGCCTGGGCCTGCTCCATCCGTACCTAAGGGATACTCTGGGGGCCTCTGACCCACGGCCATAAATGACGATCATCAATATATTTATTCTTTATATGTGGGGTAACACATATAAGAGTAACATAAAGGCATTTTATCAACTACAGAAAAGAGCTATGAGGATTAGTCATAAAGCAGATTATCTAGAACACACTAACAAATTATTTATTAATTTTGGTTTATTGAAACTACAGGGCAGCACGGTGGAGAGGGGTTAGTGGGTCTGCCTCACAATATGAAGGTCCTGAATAGTACTGGGTTCAATTCTGGGCTGAGGATCTTTCTGTGTGGAGTTTGCATGTCCTGCATGGGTTCCCTCCGGGTACTCCGGCTTCCTCCCACTTCCAAAGACATGCACCTGGGGATAAGTTGATTGGCAACACTAAATTGGGCATAGTGTGTGAATGATAAATGGGTTGTACTTGTATAGCGCTTTTCTACCTTCAAGGTACTCAAAGCGCTTTGACACTACTTCCACATTTACCCATTCACACACACATTCACACACTGATGGAGGGAGCTGCCATGCAAGCCGCCAACCAGCACCCATCAGGAGCAAGGGTGAAGTGTCTCGCTCAGGACACAACGGACGTGACGAGGTTGGTACTAGGTGGGAATTGAACCAGGGACGCTCGGGTTGCGCACGGCCACTCTCCCCACTGCGCCACGCCGTGGGGAGAGTGAGTGTGAATGTTGTCTGTCTATCTGTGTTGGCCCTGTGATGAGGTGGTGACTTGTCCAAAGTGTACACCACCTTCCTATCGATTGTAGCTGAGATAGGCACCAGCCCCCCCGCGACCCTAAAGGGAATAAGCGGTAGGAAATGGATGGACGGAAGGATGGATGAAACTACAGGAGCTAGTAAAATTACAGACATCATGCGTTATGTTTAAGGCTAAAAGTAAAACATTAGCAGCAAATTTACAAAAAATGTTTGTCATCACTTCTGAGAATGAAGAGTCTAGAAGAAAAGGTCATTTCAAACATCAGTATTCAAGGACAACTTTAAAACAAATGTGGCGCGGGTTAAACTATGGAATTGTCTTTACAATGAGAAAAAAAAAAATTGTTGAAATATATTCCAATTGAGAAAAAATGATAAAGACAGAACAATAAGATCACATGGACAGCCGTAAGTGTCTACATTTAGCTTTATATTTATTATTTTACTTATTTTTTGTCTAGTTTTGTATTTGTTCAGTATCGTCCCATGAGGTGTATTGTTCAGTTTGTACTTAATGAAGTTTTGCACTTTTTTTGTGTGTTTTTTTTTATTGTTTTAATTATATTTTGATGTATTTGTTTGGTTTGTATGCTTGTGAATCTGGGCTATCCTTTAGGTAAGACTACTTATTATGTTGAAGGGGTCAGGAAATATAAACTTTTCTTCATCCTGTTCCTTCTCAAGAATAGGTGTGTAAATATGTGTTTAGTTGCCAAAGTTTAATTGTGTATTGATCAAAAATGCACATCAATGAAGGAGATGAATAAAAAACGAATGAATATTTTAAATATTCATTCGTTTCTGGTTTTATTTGATTTATTTTTTGATTGGTTTGTAAATTTCCATTGTCATTTATATTGTTAACTTGATGTGGTTATTTATATTTCCTGGCATTTAATTACAATTACTGTTTGTTAAATTACTTATTTTGTAAATTATTTCATTGTCTTTAGTTTAGTCCACACCATTGCCCTTGGGCATGTTTTATTAATCCCTGTTTAAAGGCCTACTAAAATGAGATTTTCTTATTTAAACAGGGATAGCAGGTCCATTCTATGTGTCATACTTGATCATTTCGCGATATTGCCATATTTTTGCTGAAAGGATTTAGTAAATAACATCGACGATAAAGTTTGCAACTTTTGGTCTCTAATAAAAAAGCCTTGCCTTTACCGGATGTAGCAGACGATGTGCGCGTGACGTCACCGGTGTGAGGGCTCCTCACATCCTCACATTGTGTATAATGTGAGCCTCCAGCAGCAAGAGCTATTGGGACAGAGAAAGCAAAAATGTCCCCATTAATTTGAGCGAGGATGAAAGATTTGTGGATGAGGAAAGTATGAGTGAAGCACACACAAAAAAAAACAAGCGGCGGCAGTGGGACCGTTTCAGATATAATTAGACACATTTACTAAAATAATTCTGGACGTTCCCTTATCTGCTTATTGTTTTAATAGTGTTTTAGTGAGATTGTAAAGTCATACCTGAAAGTCGGATGGCTGCGGTGAACGCCAGTGTCTCTCAGAGAAGCCAGTGGAGGAGCCAAGATTACAGCTGCCTTTTTGAGGAAGTCGCATAATCCACTGAAGTCTCCGGTAAGAGCTGACCTAATACCACAATTTTCCCATCCAAAAACTTGCTGGTTGACGTAGAGAAACATGTTCGCTTGACCGCTTTGTGTTAAAGCTTAACAACAAACAAAGAAACACAGGCTGTGTTTTGGTGGTAAATCCACCACTTTCCACTAACAGCATTATTTTTTATAGTCTCCGTTATTAATTGAACAAATTGCAAAAGATTCAGCAACACAGATGTCCAAATTACTGTGTAATTATGCGATTAAAAGGGACGACTTTTAGCCGTGTGTGATGCTGGGCTAATATGTCCGCTACAACCCGAGACGTCACAAACATGCGTCATCATTTCGCGACATTATCAACAGGAAACTCTGCGGGAAATTAAACATTTTTAATGTAGTAAACTAAATCGGCCGTATTGGCATGTGTTGCAATGTTAATATTTCATCATTGATATATAAACTGTCAGACTGCGTGGTCGGTAGTAGTGGGTTTCAGTAGGCCTTTAATGTTTTGTTTCAGGTGACGCTGGCTGACAGCGGCAGTTTAACCCTTGGTGGTGGTGCGTTTCTCAGTCTCCTCCCGTTTTGCGTTTTTGTGTGTGTGTGTGTGTGTGTCTGTCTGTCTGTCTGTCTGTCTCTCTCTGTGTGTGTGTGTGTGTGTGTGTGTGTGTGTGTGTGTGTGCGTGTGTGTGTGTGTGTGTGTGTGTGTGTGCGTGTGTGTGTGTGTGTGTGCAGTGTCACGTTTGATTCATTTGGAGGATCCATTCTCCCTTTTTGGTTTCCCACCACCTGGTAAGCCCCAGCCCTGACCTTTATCCCTCCTTATTGCCCAAGTGTCTGCTTTGTTTGGGGTATGTGACATGTTGTTTATTTCCTTTTAAATGAGTTAATAAAGTGCGGTAACTTGTAAATTATCAACCGTCTCTTGCCCGTATGCTATTGTCCAGTTAAAATCTCAAGCTTAGTATTTCCTTGGATGCAATTTCCCAGGTGGCGTTGTTGGACACCTGGTATTATCGCATCCCCATCCGGGCACACTATTGGTCCGAAGCTACTGCGCTGTTTGCCGCTCAAAAGCTAAGTGCTATCTTTCTGTCTGTGTGCTTCTAATTGTTTTACAGCTTTTTGTTATTTTTTTCTCCAATATATTTAGCAGTCTTATCAAACTTACAAAGCACCCACCCTGTTTAACCACCTTACTTTCAGCTAGCGAGCTGCTGTGTGTCGCTCCAGACTATAATTGATAGCTGTGATCTTACACGAATAATAAATGAACACACGCATTCCAACGGTAATGTGATAGATCTAGTCCTTGTCCGGGGTGTCACCACCTGCAAAATTGTGGTACTCCCGTACACTCAATAATGTCCCAAGCACTACTGACTTGTCTGCTGGCCTCGCTAGGAACTGGACTATCATCTTATTAAAGGGGAAACTTATCACCAGACCTATGTAAGCGTCAATATATACCTTGATGTTGCAGAAAAAAGACCATATATATTTTTTAACCGATTTCCGAACTCTAAATGGGTGAATTTTGGCAAATTAAATGCCTGTCTTTTTATCCCTCTCGGAGCGACGACGTCAGAACGTGACGTCACATCGGTACTCAACGCCATTTTCCCTACCACATCAGACGCATCGAGTCGAATCAGCTCTGTTATTTTCCGTTTTTTCGACTGTTTTCCGATACCTTGGAGACATCATGCCTCGTCGATGTGTTGTCGGAGGATGTAACAACACGATCAGGGACGGATTCAAGTTGATTTACGTAGAATGTGCATCGATTAGCACGGCATGCTAATCGATGCTAACATGCTATTTAGGCTAGCTGTGTGTACATATTACAGCATTATGCCTCATTTATAGCTATATTTACATCTAGCCTTTCCCTCCATCCACATTTAATGCCAAAAAAAACACTTACCAATCGACGGATTTAAGTTGCTCCAGTGTCAAAAGATGCGAAAGTCCCTCGTTTGGTTTTTACCGGCAAGGCTACGACAGAGATAGCACAGAGATTACAAAAATGTCTGGATATCCTGCAACAGTCAAAGCAGATGCATTCCCAACGATAAAGTTAACAAAATCACAAAGGTGAGTGTTGTTGATGTTACTTGTGACTTATGTACTAATCAGACATATTTGGTCGCGGCATGACTGCCAGCTAATCAATGCTAACATGATATTTAGGCTACCTGTATGTACATTTGAAGCTATATTTACATCCAGCGTTTCCTTCCACCCACATTTAATGCGAAACAAACACTTACCAATCGACGGATTTAAGTTGCTCCAGTGTCAATGCAAAATTCCTGATCGGTTGGTCTGCACATTTTACCGGCGATGCTAACGCAAAGATGGCCGAATAGCGTCAATAGCTATTCGCTCAATAGCTTCAGTTTCTCCTTCAATTTCGTTTTCGCTATCTGCCTCCATACTCGCCATTGTTTGTATTGGAATCGCTATGTGACGTCACAGGGAAATGGACAGTGGCTTAAGCAAATAGCAAAAATAAAGCACTTTAAAGCTTTTTTTAGGGATATTCCGAGACGGATACAATTTTGAAAAAAACTTCGAAAAATAAACTAAGCCACTGGGAACTGATTTTTATTGGTTTTAACCCTTCTGAAATTGTGATAATGTTCCCCTTTAAGCTGTATCCACTCTGCATCCATTGCACCGGTCACCCAAGGGGGGGATCCCCATATCTGCGGGCCCTTCCAAGGTTTCTCATTGTCCTTAATGGGTTGAGGTTTTTTTTCTTGGCCTGATGTTGATCTGAGGATGATGTTGTGGCTTGTCCAGTCCTTTGAGACATTTGTAATTAAGGGCTATATAAGGGAACTTTGACTGATTGAAAAGGGCATAATGTCCCACAATCAAACCTTCAGGTATTAGCATTGAATCAGACACTGAAACTCATTAAAATTGCCATTTGTTTTTTTGAAAAAAATGGTTAATAGGTGTGCATGAAACACATGTAATGCTGATTTACGATATTCAGAGAGATTGGAAGAAGCAAAGAGAACACATTGTTTGGATCTAACAAAGACAAGAAATGTCTGATTTGTCAAACAAGTCAGTTTTAATGTGCCTGATGGCAATTCGCAGTTTGCCTCTCGTACATTAGGGAGCGCTTGTGATAATTTCGGCTTGTTAGCTTAATGGTAATGTAAATTGGGTAGAAGAAGAAAATGCTACATGCTAATACGATAGCGCTAGTAACTTTCAAGCTCTGGATCAAACAGTAAGTACACATTTCCACTGCTATTTGGTCTTATTGGTGATGTTTTAATTTGTTTACATGACACTTGTGGTTAATATGAACATCACAAACATACAAAAAGATCTCTATTTTAGTCAACTGTTTTAGGAGGTGTCTTCTTACCACTTGTCTCAAACAGCTGTGATGTGCTGTTATGTCACATAATTAACATGTCTTCCTTGGGAACATTCTGACACTTGTTAAACAAGTAAGTGTCTATTTTTACCATTTAGCATTAAAATACTAATCTATTTCAACCTATATATCTGTTGTTTTTTTTATTTGGCGTCCCTCACCACCAGCTTTTTATTGTCATGGTTGAGTCGCATGTTTATGCGTGGATCGTTCTCCCGGGATGCAGACGGAAGTCCGGACAAAGCATGCAGGTCAAAATATGATTTCATGTCCATAAATCATACACAGGACAAACATACAAGAAACAAACAAGACACGTGCCGATCGCACAAGAAGCTAAGGTGAGATTTAGCACAGGAACCAAAAGCATATACACCAGAAATTCATCCAACTGTTGCTTGTGGCAAAAAAGGCAGCCAGTCCAAGCGTGGCGAGAAACGGGAATAAGTAGCTCTCTGAGTAGTGCCTGGCAGTAGGCGAGCATCCCGGACACTAATCAGAGGCGATACTAATTTGCCCCCAAGGCAACTAAAACAAACCCAGGGGTGCACAAAACAGGAACCGAGGGAGTCCAAAACTAAACAGAACATGAACTGGGCAACGGATCATGACAGTTATTCCCCTAGTATAATGTCAGGCTCTGTTTGATTGGTGGGACGGAGTAAAGTGTCACTTCTGTTTAAGTTAGATTAGTCAAACAGACTCATGTGAATGCGTCTTTGCAAGCCTTCCGAGATTATAAATAATTGTAATATGAATAAATGTAACAATCAGAGGGAAACTCAATGTAACAAAGTAAAAGTAACATGTTTTCTTTACAAAAATATTCAGGTAAAAGTAAAAAGTATATTGCATTAAAACTTATCTGACAAGTACAATTTTTCCAAAAAGTTACTAGAGTAATTGTAATTGAGTAAATGTAGCGTGTTACTACCTACACCTGCTTTATGTAACTTTTATCTTTCAATGTGGCTATCTATCAGTGTGATTACATTTAGTAAAAATTATAGCATAAGGGATCGTAATTTTTTTGCCAGGAAATTTTAACATGTAGTCTATATGGTGGCTGATTTTTCTGCATTTTGCACGCACATCACATTTCAGAAACATGCATTTTATGAACGCAGCCTTGGGTAAAGTAGTTTAGCTTCCTCTTGAGTAATTGTTGTGACATATTTTCAGCATTGGGAAGCAAAGTAAATTGTGTCTGATATTTGAGCAAGTGATTGCTGATCTTCCGCCATATTCAACCAAAGTTTGGGATATGACAACAGTATCCAAGGGGGTGTTTAAGTTTCCATGCTATTTTTACAGTACTCTTCAGAAATTTTGGAAAAAGAAAGAATCCGAAGTACAAACCCGTTTCCATATTAGTTGGGAAACTGTGTTAGATGTAAATATAAACGGAATACAATGATTTGCAAATCCTTTTCAACCCATATTCAATTGAATGCACTACAAAGACAAGATATTTGATGTTCAAAATCATAAACTTTTTTTTTTTGCAAATAATAATTCACTTACAATTTCATGGCTGCAACACGTGCCAAAGTAGTTGAGACATGGCATTTTCACCACTGTTACGTCACATTTTCTTGTAACAACACTCAATAAACTTTTGGGAACTGAGAAAACTAATTGTTGAAGCTTTGAAAGGGGAATTCTTTACTATTCTTGCTTGATGTGCAACTTAAGTTGTTCAACAGTCCGGGGTCTTGTTGTTGTATTTTACACTTCATAATGCGGCACACATTTTCGATGTGAGACAGGTCTGGACTGCAGGCGGGCCATGAAAGTACCCGCACTCTTTTATTACTCAGCCACGCTGTTGTAACACGTGGCTTGGCATTGTATTGCTGAAATAAGCAGGGGCGTCCATGATAACGTTGCTTGGATGACAACATATGTTGCTCCAAAACCTGTATGGACCATTCAGCATTAATGGTGCCTTCACAGATGTGTAAGTTACCCATACTTTGGGCACTAATACACCCACATACCATCACAGATGCTGGCTTTTGAACTGTGCGCCTATAACAATCCGTATGGTTATGTTCCTCTTTGTTCCGGAGGACAACACGTCCACAGTTTCCAAATATAATTTGAAATGTGGACTCGTCAGACCACAGAACACTTTTCCACTTTGCATCAGTCCATCTTAGATGAGCTCGGGCCCAGCGAAGCCAGCGGCGTTCCTGGGTGTTGTTGATAAATGGCTTTCACTTTGCATAGTAGAGTTTTAACTTGCACTTACAGATTTAGCAACCAACTGTAGTTACTGACAGTGGTTTTATGAAGTGTTCCTGAGCCCACGTGGTGATATCCTTTACACACTGATGACGGTTTTTGATGCAGTATCGCCTGAGAGATCAAAGGTCCGTAATATTATCACTTACGTGCAGTGATTTCTCCAGATTCTCTGAACCTTTTGATGATTTTAGGGACCGTAGATGGTAAAATCCCTAAATTCCTTGCAATAGCTCGTTGAGAAATGTTGTTCTAAAACTGTTCGAAAATTTGCTTACAAATTGGTGACCCTCGCCCCATCCTTGTTTGTTAATTACTTAGCATTTCATGGAAGCTGCTTTTATACCCAATTATGGCACCCACCTCTTCCCAATTAGCCTGCACACCTGTGGGATGTTCCAAATAAGTGTTTGATGAGCATTCTTCAACTGTATCAGTATTTATTGCCACCTTTCTCAACTTCTTTGCCATGTGTTGCTGGCATCAAATTCTAAAGCTAATGATTATTTGCACACAAAAAAAATGTTTATCATCAAATATGTTGTCTTTGTAGCATATTCAACTGAATATGGGTTGAAAATTATTTGCAAATCATTGTATTCCGTTTATATTTACATTTAACACAATTTCCCAACTCACTTGGAAACGGGGTTTGTATATAATATGCCTCCAATGCTTTGTGGAATTTTGAACTTATTTTGCTTTGCAGTGTTGGGAAGAAGCACTTGAGAGAACATACAATAAACCCTTGATTCATATTGATGGCTCTGCAGCCCTCTGGATTTACAGTCTTTATGAATCAATGTGATCCTACTCACGTCAGACAATGTAAATTAATCATATGTGATTTCCAATGCAGCTGTTTTCCGGGTAGTTTACTGGAAGAATAATAATATGTCAGACAAACTTGAGACAAACTGGCATATTGTTTTTGTATTATCCTCCAAAGACTCACCCTTAGCGTGGGCCAACCTTTGGAGTGGAGCTAAACAGGTGGGACAGTCCATGGAGCGGTGAAGATTCCAAAGTGGAATGATCTACCATGAATTGATTTACGTGGACCCCGATTTAAACAAGTTGAAAAACGTATTCGGGTGTTACCATTCAGTGTTCAATTGTACGACATATGTACTGTACTGTACAATCTACTTTTAAAAGTTTCAATCAATCAATCAAAACTCTTTGGAAGAGACGATTTCTGGGAACCCATCAACCCATCTTCCCAATATGTAAAAATGCACTGAACCAGCTGTTCTCTGAAACATGCATATATTTACACTGTATGGACATATAACACCATTGGTATTGTAGTTGCTATTATGGATTTTAGGGTTTGTTCATCCAAACATTCCTTCACAGACTTGCTTTGTGCTCTGGGGAACAGTCATTCAGGAGAACCAAAAGACCTTCCCCAAAGTGTTTACAGTAAGTTGGAAACTTGTATCTATGGTACAAGATACTTGAACATGTTATCTTTCAATGAGCAAATACACCAATTCTAACTAGTCTCAATATTTTTTCTGATAGGGCGGAATGGCTCACTTGGTTGAGTGGCTGTGTTCCAGCAACTTGAGGGTTCCAGGTTCGATCCTCGCTTCCGCCATCCTAGTCACTGCCGTTGTGTACTTGAGCAAGATACTTTACCCACCTGCTCCCAGTGCCACCCACACTGGTTTAAATGTAGCTTCAAGCTGTATATAATGGGTTTCAATATGTAAAGTGCTTTGAATCTCTAGAGAAAAAGTGCTATATAAAAATAGTTCGCTTCACTAATAATTGCAAACCATTTTCTCAATAAAACATGAATGACTCATTCTCAACTGGTTTGTGTCTGATTAAATAAATTGGACTCATTTGACAGGGTATTTAGGAATATTGTGACAGAGATGCAGCTAAGGGACATCCTAGCATTACAGCTAATATGTAGTAGAGAATCTGACCAGGACTAAAGGATTCCACTCAACCAAATGCAAAATACATGTAAGGTTCTGCTGCATTTGTTGTTATGCAAGAAAAAGTCACTGAACCTAAAAATATTGTTTATGTCAGTTTAATTAAAAAAAAAAAGCATTAAGCGCAGGTCAACGACAAGGTGTGTTAGTGACATGCGACATAGCATCCCTTACAATAGCCTCTACTTTAGGGCTATTAAAAAAATGGCTCACGGCCCATATCCAGCCCACCAAAGCTTTTCATTGGGCCCGCCTAACATCACCCAAGTAGGCTTGATAAAACCTGGGTAATCAAGTATGCAGTAGTCCCACCACCACGCAGGGGGCAACAGTGAAGCATAAGTGTCAACATGAAGCAGCAATGGGGTGAGTAGAAGAGGACTATTCATTCAACCCTGTGAAAATAAAAGAAAAATAAATTGCAAAAATCTGACTTTTAACAACGGTCGGACAACAAAATATGAATGTTCAAACGCGAGCAAGTGCTCCAGTTATTGTTTTCTGGCGAACCTTTTAAGTGACGAAAGCTGATGTGTCTACTTTGCAATTAAGTTAACACAGTCTCATAAAAATACAACCTGCACGCGGAGGCACTTTCTGACGAAACTTCCTCATTTCGATGTCCGGCCCCTTGGACTCTTGAAATGGCGACCCTCTTCATTAGTGACGGGTTGGATTTGGGGGTTGAATCTCCAAAAATGATCCCCGGGCGCGGCCACCACTGCTGCTCACTGCTCCCTTCACTTCCCAGGGAGTGATCAAGCGTGACGGGTCATATGCAGAGAATAATTATGTAGTTAAATAGCCCTGCTCTACAAACTCCCTTTACATGTTGGAACTCCTTATTTAAGAGCTACTTAATTTGCAATGTCTGCAGTGCTTTCCCTTTTAAACATGACATGTCAAATTAAGATTATATCAAAGACTTTAAGACTTCAAGGTGTCCATACTGTCTATTCCTCCAGACATGCTAGACATTAGAAGTAAATTGAGACACCGTTTCTGACCCTGTACTCTGTAGCAGATTTCTCAAGCTTGAGGGCAGAGTGCCCGCTGTGTCCAGTTCGCCAAACAATGGCGCAGTCAGGGCCTGCGGAATAATGGGGAAAGAAGAGCAGAGTCAGAACTTAAAAACGAGAGTAACCGTATGTAAGTCACTAATATTCTATTTGGCGTCTTCTTCTACTAATGTTTTTCTCAAGATAGCTTGAGGAAATTCTAAAACACCACAAGGATTTGCTTATAATGTTAACCATCTTAGTGTTGAAGTAAGCATGGATCAGGGTGAAAAAAAAACTACCAATAGAAAGAAATGCACAGGAACAGAGTTCCTTAAAAAGTAATCAGAAATGTTAAAAAAAAATTTAACGATGACAAGATGACAGAAGTTTGTAGCGATCACTTTGTTGAAAGCTGAAGGAAGAGGACAGATAATAACGTTTCTGACAGAAATGAAAAGAAAATGGATCAAGTGTGTCAAAGGCAAAAAAACAAAAAACATGTGACAATAGCCAAAATAAAAAGGCCAGGGAATAAAACCAAGTATACATCACCTTTCGGTTTAATGTAAAAATGGTGGCGGTCAATCGAGTGTCGGTTGTCAACGTGTTCTGGGTGACATGGTGCCTTTCTCGAAGAAAAATGTCCTATGCTTGTGTTGTTTTAGGCTGTCTGAACCTCTAAAATTGCAGAAAGGATAAAAATTTCTTCAGAGTTCCTTGAGAAGTAATCAGAAATGTTAAGATTTTTTTAAGAAACTGACGCTTGTAGTGATCACTTTGTTAAAGGTTTGTTTAGATAGATAGTACTTTATTAATTCCTTCAGGAGAGTTCCTTCAGGTAAATGAAAACAAATGTAATATGCTTAATTTAATATGTTAATATAATTTAGTTTAGGATGCTTTTAAAGGGGAACATTATCACCAGACCTATGTAAGCGTCAATATATACCTTGATGATGCAGAAAAAAGACCATATATTTTTTAACCGATTTCCGAACTCTAAAAAGGTGAATTTTGGCGAATTAAACGCCTTTCTATTTGTCGCTCTCAGAGCGATGACGTCAGAACGTGACGTCACCTAGGTAATAAAGCCGCCATTTTCTCAAACACATTACAAACCCCGCATCTCAGCTCTGTTATTTTCCGTTTTTTCGACTATTTTCTGAAACCTTGTAGACATCATGCCTCGTCGGTGTGTTGTCGGAGGGTGTAACAACACTAACAGGGAGGGATTCAAGTTGCACTACTGGCCCAAAGATGCGAAAATGGCAAGAAATTGGACGGAATTTGTTCAAAATACGAGGGTGTGGGGAAAGCCGACGAAATGGTCAGTCGTTTGTTCTGCACACTTTACCGACGAAAGCTATACTACTACAGAGATGGCAAGATTGTGTGGATATCATGCGACACTCAAAGCAGATGCATTTCCAACGATAAAGTCAAAGTACCATATGTCCCGGCAAGAAATCTGCGTTCAAAGGACTCCGGCTTATTAGTGATTCCTAAAGCCCAAAAAAAGTCTGCGGGCTATAGAGCGTTTTCCGTTCAGGCTCCAGAACTCTGGAATGCCCTCCCGGTAACAGTTCGAGATGCTACCTCAGTAGAAACATTTAAGTCTCACCTTAAAACTCATTTGTATACTCTAGCCTTTAAATAGACCTCCTTTTTAGACCAGTTGATCTGCCGCTCCTTTTCTTTTTCTCCTCTGTCCCCCCCTCCCTTGTGGAGGGAGTCCGGTCCGATGACCATGGATGAAGTACTGGCTGTCCAGAGTCGGGACCCAGGATGGACCGCTCGCCTGTGTATCGGTTGGGGACATCTCTACGATGCTGATCCAACTCCGCTTGGGATGGTTTCCTGTGGACGAGACTCTCGCTGCTGTCTTGGATCCGCTTTGAACTGAACTCTCGCTGCTGTGTTGGAGCCACTATGGATCGAACTTTCATGGTATCATGTTAGACCCACTCGACATCCATTGCTTTCGGTCCCCTAGAGGGGGGGGGGGGCACATATGAGGTCCTCTCCAAGGTTCTCATAGTCATCATTGTCACTGGTGTCCCACTGGGTGTGAGTTCTCCCTGCCCACTGGGTGTGAGTTCTCCTTGCCCTTATGTGGGTTCTTCCGAGGATGTCGTAGTCGTAGTGGTTTGTACAGTCCTTTGAGACATTTGTGATTTAGGGCTATATTGAAAGAAATCTGCCGCCAGACCCCCATTGAATGTGCCTGAGTGTCTGCACATTTTACCGGCAGTGCTAAGGCAGACATGGCACAAAGATGTATGGATAACCTGCAGATGCATTTCCAACGATAAAGTAAACTAAATCACAAAGGTGAGTTTTTTTAATGTTGTTGACTTATGTGCTAATCAGACATATTTGGTCGCGGCATGACTGCCAGCTAATCAATGCTAGCTGTATGCACATTTTAAACTATATTTACATCCAGTGTTTCCCTCCACCCACATTTAATGCCAAACAAACACTTACCAATCGATGGATTTAAGTTCATCCAGTGTCACAAGATGGGAAACCTCCGATCGTTGGTCTGCACATTTTATTGGCGATGCTAAGTCAAACATGGCCGAATAGCGTCAACAGCTATTCGCTCAATAGCTTCAGTTTCTTCTTCAATTTTGTTTTCGCTATCTGCCTCCATACTCCAACCATCGGTTTCAATACATTCGTAATCTGTTGAATCGCTTAAACCGCTGATATCTGAGTCTGAATGTCGCTATATCTTGCTGTGCTATCCGTATTGGCATCATTGGATGACGTCACAGGAAAATGGATGATGGCTTCACAGATAGCGAAAATCAGGCACTTTAAAGCTTTTTTTAGGGATATTCCAGGATGGGTAAAATTTTGAAAAAAAATTTAAAAAATAAAATAAGCCACTGGGAACTGATTTTTATTGGTTTTAACCCTTCTGAAATTGTGATAATGTTCCCCTTTAACATTTATTATTTCCCATTTAAGTACCATTCTAATATTTTGTATTTTGTCTTGTTTCTGAGTTTTTAAAACACATTTTTTCTAGGAGTGTTTCGTAAAGCACCAACTCGGTGAGTGCAAATAAAAGAAAGCAAATGTAAGTAACACCTTAAAAAGTTAAGCTTTTACCAAATGCAGCAATCATAAATACAGCTTTCAGCACATACACAATGTTGACATCTAATGTTATATTTTGATAAAGATGGAGAAAACTAGCATACTCGCAGTGACAAGTGCAACAACAACGAAGCTCATGGAAACTTACCCATGCCATTAAAGTGAGCTGTGATCACTTCTCTGTCTTCTTTCACGAGCAGCCAGGTCTTCAGTGGTGTCTCTAATTATCTTTATGAGTGGTTAACATAATGGAAAAAAGAAAGCAGTGAATCAAGGCTATCGAGTGCTACTCGTTGTTGTTCATAAGGCACCAAGTTAAATCATGAAATGCAAAAATGATGCATGATTAATGACCAGAGAGTTTAGTTACCAATTTCCATGACCAAGCCACACACAAAGAAGTCGTGGACCTCCATGCTTTTTCAAGTTTTCATCTGTTTTGCCGTGTAGAATGACGTCTGCCGCACCAGATAATTCGACACGTCTGGGAACGTGACCGACAGATAATTATTGAGCACATGCGACAAATTTTCTTTTGATAACGTACATCAATTCTATTGCATCGTTTTATTCAGTGCTTGTATTTGCAATTAGCGGTAAGATCTAGGCCCCTTTGATCACTCAGATAGTTGGCACACTGTTTACTGCACGGTAGTCATGTTGCTTGCAAATTAATACAATCTACAGGAATTTTTTATTCTACTGCCCCTTCTGTTCATTGATTTAGATTTTTTTGATTTACCTACTGCAAAAAAATATTTCAATGTTTGTCAATCAATGTTTATTTATATAGCCCTAAATCAAAACCGTCTCAAAGGGCTTCATAAGCCACAACGACATCCGTGGTTCAGCGCCCACATGAGGGCAAGGAAAAACTCACAACCCAGTGGGATGTCGATGAGATTGACTATGAGAAACCTTGGAGAGAACTGCAAATGTGGGTAACCCCCCCCCCCCCTCCCAATGTACGTCGAGTGGGTTTGACATAATATTATTATTTAACTAGACACATTTAAATACTGAGGCGGCATTGAGCCACTATGACCCCCACCTTTATAACAGCCTGCGAGGGTTGATACGGTAAAAGCATGCCAGATAGATAAGAAGGCGCAAGGCCATTAAGACATTAAAAAACTAATAATAGAACTTTAAAATTGACCCTTAAGCGGACAGGGAGCCAATGCAACGACTTTAAAACTGGTGTAGTGTGCTCCGGCTCTCTGGTCCTCGTCAGCACGCGTGCTGCTGAGTTTTGTCATAATTGTAAACTTCTGATATTATTTATGGGAAGGCCAGAGAGCAAGGGATTACAATCGTCTAAACGACAGGAAATGAAGGCATGCATTAGCATTTTATCCTGAGAGTAAAATGGGCGGACTCTTGCTATATTCTTAAGATTAGGGGTCCCTAAATTACGGCCCACCACTGTCCAAACTCCGGCCCGTGGGAAGTCCCAAGTTAAAAAAAATAAAAGTTATTTAATTTTATTCTTATTTTTTTAAATCCTTCCTTTCTGATCCATTTTATTCTTGTTACTCTTGGTGTCTCCTTGCCGGTCAATATATATATATATATATATATATATATATATATATATATATATATATATATATATATACATACACATACTGTACATACATACATACATACATATATATATATATATATATATATATATATATATATATATATATATATATATATACACACAGCCCTGCCCCCGGCCAAATTGTTCTAACCCAATGCGGCCCCCGGGTCAAAAAGTTTGGGGAACCCTGCTTAAGATGATAAAAAGCTATTTTTGTATTTTTTTTCCAATATGTGGGATAAAAATCAATTCGGAGTAAAAAATTACGCCCAGATTTTGTATAGTAGATTTTTTATTTTGTAATTTAGGTAAAAGTTTCTCCCTCTTGTCTTCATGGCCTGTGACTACAACCTCTGTTTTGTCCTGGTTGAGGTGTAGGAAGTTCACTGCCATCCTTGACTTGACGTCTACAATACAGTTAAAAAAGTTTATCGGAGGCTAATACTCCTATTATATGCACAATTTTTTTTTTCATTCTAGAATTTAGTGGGTGTGACTTATATTCCGGAAAATACGGTACTGTGATGGAGGATCAAATTGCATACATAAGCCAAAAATACAACCAGATTCGTCATGTTGACAGTGTGCATGCTGGACTCGAGCAGAGGAATTTTCTGGCTTTGTCACAATGTGACTGACAGAAATGTATCAGCTGGAAAAGAAAAAGTGATACTTTGTATGTCTCAGAGGATTATCCCCAGACACACAATGACAGTTTTGAATGACAACTGTAATATCAAGCTGATTGCAGTTGCCACTAAAGCATTGCAGTGTTCCAAAACTACAGTTTCTTTTTTTTTTTAATAATTTTTTATCAAGTCCTACCCGAGTACTCTAACAAGACATTTGAGACCCGGACCCTACAGGAACTGAGGAAAAACAGCAGGTCAATTATTTTTAGCTCACCCTGAGCCAAACACTTTAGCAAAACTTAGCTGCTAAATAATTTATGCTATTAGTCAATTTATGGCAGGGATGAATATGAATAAGCTGTTTTGGATTTGATCATTCAAACATTTTTTTCTGCTGAGTCGCTGATTTATTCCACAGCAGCGCAGGTTAATCCATCTGCATCACGAATAGAGACATTCTGCAATGTCGGACAGAAAGCTGAGGGGAATCGAGTTATGCCGTGAGGCTTTGCCGTGTTCACAAGTGAATTTTCCTTAGAACCGGGGATGGCACTGGGTGTCTAACTAAGATGGAGGGAATGGCCACGAAACAATAATGTTCTCTCTTGACAAGTAGGCGCCCGACAAAGGAAAATGGAGCGTGTTCCTTTTGTGTCATGCGTCACTTTGACAGCGCTGTCCTTCCCGTCCGTTTGTTTAAGAGGCTGTCATGTTCACGAATATATGAGACTGATATCAGAGGTCTTCACTTGGCACATTTTTTAAAATTCTCCATGCAATTTTTGTACTAATTTTAATGTCATTAAATACACATCAATATTGCTTCAACACACTGCAGTGTTGTTTAAAAATAGAAGTGACCTATAGCCACACAGCTAGCAGCGACATAGCTACAATCCATGCAGGTTTCAAATAAAAACATGAATAAGTAATTATTATATAATTGTATTTAATGTTAACATTTAAGATAGCTTGCGATTAGTGCACTCGTCAGGTTGATTAGTGTGGCAGTTAGCGCCATGGTGGCTGTTCCAATAGTTAAGTATCAATTGTCGTACGAGTTTTCAGCTACCAATTGGCGCACAGTTGACAGCTAGCGATATATGCTAGTTGTCAGCTAGCGATTAATGGGGCCGTTTTCACCTAGAGATTAGCGCCCCTTTTCAGCTATCGATAAAATCACCAAAATGTTGGCTAGCAATGAGTGCTCCAATGGTCAGCTGGCAGTTTGCGCACCGTTTGTCAGCTAGCAATGACAGCGCCAATTGTCAGCTAGTGGTTAGCATGTTACTTGTCAGTTAGCGAAGAGTGATCCAATAGTTAGCTAGCAATTGCCTTACCAGTTTTCAGCCTGCGTTTAGCGCGCCAGTTGTTGGTCAGCGATTAGCGTGCCAATTGTTAGCTAGCAATCAGTTCGCCAATTGTCAGCGAGGAATGAGTGCGCCAGTTGTCAGCTAGAAGTTAGCATGCCAGTTTTCAGCTAGCAATGACTGCGCTAATTGTTAGCTAGTGTTTAGCGCGTTACTTGTCAGCTAGCAAAGAGTACTCCAATAGTTTGCTAGCAATTGCCCTAACAGTTCTCGGCTTGCGTTTAGCGCGCCAGTTGTCTGTTACCATTTAACGCACAACTGTCAGCTAGCGATTAACGCACCAGTTGTCTGCCAGCGATTAGCGTGTTTATTATCAGCTAGCAATTAGTTCGCTAGTTGTCAGTGAGCAATGATTGCGCCAGTTGTCAGCTAGCGGTTGGCGTGCCAGTTTTCAGTGAGCAATTGATTATCCAGTTGTCAGCTAGCGATTAGTGCGTTCTTTGCCACACTGTCCCGTATAATTGTAATGTCTTTGGATTGCACAATTACAAAGTACATTTTGGACTAGTTTAATTGAAAACACCATGTTATGCAAGATATATACTGCAAGTAAGTAATCTCGCTTTACCTCAGTATATATCTTATATTCATTGAGGCAAATGTGTGCTTTTTTTGGCCTCAGTCGCCTTTAAAATCAGTTTCCTCAGCGCATAAATCCACTTATTAGTACATCTTATATTAAAAAATGCTTTTTCTTTACACATGTGAACCTCATTTATCCCGTTCTCCACTGTAAGCAATCCAAAGTGCTCCTCTGGGATGCTGGCTTTTCTGTAATTCAAGAGCAGATGCGGAAAAGATATGGTATCTGCAGGAGGCAGGCATGAGAGCGACAGCACCTGAGACAAAAACGAGAAAAAGAATAAAGTAGGAAGGACACAGAAAGACAACAGGCAGGGAAGGATTGATGGCTGTAGAATTTTTGTTACAGTCGACAAAATGATTCACATCAAGATGAAAGAGAAAGCACTGACCGTTATGAAACGTTTACAAAGACATATTTCATTTCTCTTACAGACTACCTGTTCTTGTCACAGAGTTCTGTAGTGCCTGACATGAAAAACCCCTGAAATACTTCCACTTTGAGAACTCCACATTAAGAGCGCGTTAGACTTGGGGCGCAGTTTACTCTATATGCAGATCAATCAATCAATCAATCAATGTTTATTTATATAGCCCCAAATCACAAATGTCTCAAAGGACTGCACAAATCATTACGACTACAACATCCTCGGAAGAACCCACAAAAGGGCAAGGAAAACTCACACCCAGTGGGCAGAGAGAATTCACATCCAGTGGGACGCCAGTGACAATGCTGACTATGAGAAACCTTGGAGAGGACCTCAGATGTGGGCAACCCCCCCTCTCTAGGGGACCGAAAGCAATGGATGTCGAGCGGGTCAAACATGATACTGTGAAAGTTCAATCCATAGTGGCTCCAACACAGCCGCGAGAGTTCAGTTCAAGCGAATCCAAGACAGCAGCGAGAGTGCCGTCCACAGGAAACCATCTCAAGCGGATCAGCAGCGTAGAGATGTCCCCAACCGATACAGGCGGGCGGTCCATCCTGGGTCCCGACGCGCGGTCCATCCTGGGTCTCGACTCTGGACAGCCAGTACTTCATCCATGGTCATCGGACCGGACCCCCTCCACAAGGGAGGGGGGGACATAGGAGAAAGAAAAGAAGCGGCAGATCAACTGGTCTAAAAAGGAGGTCTATTTAAAGGCTAGAGTATACGGATGAGTTTTAAGGTGAGACTTAAATGCTTCTACTGAGGTAGCATCTCGAACTGTTACCGGGAGGGCATTCCAGAGTACTGGAGCCCGAACGGAAAACGCTCTATAGCCCGCAGACTTTTTTTGGGCTCTAGGAATCACTAATAAGCCGGAGTCTTTTGAACGCAGATTTCTTGCCGGGACATACGGTACAATACAATCGGCAAGATAGGCTGGAGCTAGACCGTGTAGTATTTTATACGTAAGTAGTAAAACCTTAAAGTCACATCTTAAGTGCACAGGAAGCCAGTGCAGGTGAGCCAGTACAGGCGTAATATGATCAAACTTTCTTGTTCTTGTCAAAAGTCTAGCAGCCGCATTTTGTACCAGCTGTAATCTTTTAATGCTAGACATGGGGAGACCCGAAAATAATACGTTACAGTAATCGAGACGAGACGTAACAAATGCATGGATAATGATCTCGGCGTCTTCAGTGGACAAAATGGAGCGAATTTTAGCGATATTACGGAGATGAAAGAAGGCCGTTTTAGTAACGCTTTTAATGTGTGACTCAAAGGAGAGAGTTGGGTCGAAGATAATACCCAGATTTTTTACAGAGTCACCTTGTTTTATTATTTGGTTGTCAAATGTTAAAGTTGTATTATTAAATAGAGGTCGGTGTCTTGCAGGACCGATAATCAGCATTTCCGTTTTTTTGGCATTAAGTTGCAAAAAGTTAGCGGACATCCATTGTTTAATTTCATTAAGACACGCTTCCAACTGACTACAATCCGGCGTGTTGGTCAGCTTTAGGGGCATGTAGAGTTGGGTGTCATCAGCATAACAGTGAAAGCTAATACCGTATTTGCGTATGACGTCACCCAGCGGCAGCATGTAGATGCTGAAGAGTACAGGGCCAAGGACCGAACCCTGGGGAACTCCACACGTTACCTTAACATAGTCCGAGGTCACACTGTTATGGGAGACGCACTGCATCCTATCAGTAAGATAAGAGTTAAACCATGAGAGGGCTGAGTCTGACATACCAATTCGTGTTTTGATACGCTCTAATAAAATATTATGATCGACGGTATCGAAAGCAGCGCTAAGATCGATGAGCAGCAACATAGATGACGCATCAGAGTCCATCGTTAGCAATAGATCATTAGTCAGTTTTGCGAGGGCTGTCTCAGTCGAGTGATTTGCCCTGAAACCGGATTGAAAGGTTTCACATAGATTGTTAAACGCTAAGTGTTCATTTAGCCGCTCTGCAACAATTTTTTCGAGGATTTTCGAAATAAAGGGAAGGTGAGACACCGGTCGGTAGTTTACCATGAGGTCAGGATCGAGGTTAGGTCTTTTAAGGAGAGGATGAATAACCGCTTTTTTGAATGCAAGGGGAACAGTGCCCGAGGAAAGTGATAAGTTTATAATATTTAGCACTGATGGACCTAATAATACAAAAAGCTCCTTAATAAGTTTCCCAGGAAGTGGGTCAAGTAAACATGTTGTTTGTTTATAATCATTCAGCACTCGCAATGTGATTTATCAAGACTGAACGTGTTTTGCGACCATCTATGTTTAGCATGTTTGAAATGTATGTGCCGACTAACACAGTTACTCACACACGGCTGTGAGAAAGGAAGCGAAGGCGCTTTAACGACAGATGATTGTCAGAGAATATTTCTTGCTATCTGTGCATGTCAACTGTCATAAATAAAAAACAAAACAATAGACATATCGTCTATCCAGCAATGTCATGTTGTAATTTTATAGAAAACTTACAACGCAGGGTGTCAAACTTGTTTTTTTGTAGGGCCACATTACAATCGCAGGGCCGCTTATAACAGTGAATTAATACAGAATGGATATACATGTATGATAGCCTTGTTAGACAATCTGCATATGCAAGTAGGTTTACTATTGTTTTTACCAACAGATAGGTGGGTAATTTGCTTTGAATAGTAAAGGTGACTAGCAGATATTTAAATATTATTTTTTGATACCCAAAACAACACGTGGAATATCTTGTTGCTGTCACAACTGGGCTTGGATTAAAGTTGTTTCTTCGATGCAGAGAATGATTTGCACGGGCGAGACGTGACTGTGAGTACATCTCTAATTTATATAATATATACAAAACAGGGAAAAAAAAAACACTTGCTCGATGGCATGAAAGACAATTAACTATAAACTTAAACAGCACGATGGCATGACTATATGCAAACGAAACAAAAGACACTAGCTGTGGCATAAACAAAAAAATACTAGCACTGAGGCATAAATACAAAAACTTACTTGGAGCGAAACAAGGGGCATGAATAACGAGGTGTTCGAGGGCATGAAGGTAGCGCAGCATGGGTAGGGTGCGTGCGTGTGTGAAGATCCCAGAATGAAGACAAGAAAAAGAGTGACTTAAGTAGCTATGATAATTAGTGAAAACAGGTGTGAGGCTGAGGACAGGGACGTGACATGACAGGTGAAAACTAATGAGTTGGCATGGAGACGAAAACAAACCAGGAAGTGCAAAGACAGAACTTACATGTCCAAAAAACTAAACATAACCTGACCAAAACCAAAACATAAACTTACAGGCGTGACAGTTGCATGCATGGATGGATGATCGGATGATATTAAAGTGGAACTACCCTTTTTTTTTTTTTTTTTGCCTAATGTTCACAACCATGACAGAGAAGAACACATATCTTTTTTTTATTTTTTTAGGATTTTTAAAATGATAAAAAACGCTTGAAAGATGTGGCTAATGAAAGTCACCCTTGTAGCCTTCAAATACCTCTAAAACCACTTCAAAACCCTCCATCAATATTTTGCATACACACTGCAAGTCATTATATAATGTAGTAACAGACACGTTCATAAAAATATGTCATATGATCAATATTTCTCGAAATTTGATCATTTTAATCAGATTTCTTCCGCACAATGATTTATGTTTCCACAGGAGTGCACGTCTGAGTTTTGTCATTAAAAGTGTGTCTTTTATTCGGAATCAAACACGCCTGTGTGTTCTAATTATGGCAGACTTGGTAACAGAAAACAAAAATGACTTTTTGAACAAATGAGGATTCACAACCTTATAGCTGAATAGACGGAGAATGAACTACTGCTTATAGAAGCGAGTATGAAGGGAGTGTGAGATGTTGGAGCAGACGGATGCTGATAAAGTGAGGTGAAAGCGACTCGAAGCTGCAAATGTGGATGTTCTCTGCTCGCTGTACATATCCTACTAAGTCAGACCTACACTGTGTCAATGTCCATTTCTCTGTTGATGCAATTGTTGATGACTGAAGTACTGATATCAACCAAACCCACCTCATTCCACCTCCCGGATTGTAAATAATGTAAATAATTCAATGTATATACTCTGATGATAAACTTGTGTGATGACTGTATTATGCTGATAGTATATATTTGTACCATGAATTGATTTACGTGGACCCCGACTTAAACAAGTTGAAAAACCTATTCGGGTACTACCATTTAGTGGTCAATTGTACAGAATATGTACTGAACTGTGCAATCTACTAATAAAAGTTTCAATCAATCAATAAATCAATCAATCAATCAATGGAATTTGGAGACAAGCTATTTTGACATAAATGGCGTGCTTGCCCCAAATAAACCATAAGAAATGTCTCTGGTCAGCTTGACCAGACGAACAACTATCCATCGGGTGAGTTACTGTATATCAACCATGAGACACTCTGCATGTCCTGCATGTTTTTACAACTACACTACATACACTCTCTGGCTAGCTCAGCTGTGTACAAACAAAACGTGAAATGTGGGCTAGTACTTTACAGATACTGTAATATGATTGTTCATGATTTTCAGTCAGTACAGATTGGTGTCCTATCGCTTTGTGTTGTGCTTAAAAACTCAAACGCCTTTCGTGCTGAAGTAAAAGCTAGCTTATCTCTCACCGTAGTTAGCTTTTACGGCTACTGCCGTAGCACGCCAATGTGTAGTATCCTAGAAAAAGCCTTCCTCAGTGTTTGCTCTTACAATAACAATGTCACTACACCTTGGTTATTATACAGGTTACGGGACATAAATGAAGTATTGGTGACGGTTTTTGGATGCATTTTTAAAGTGATTCAGAGGTAAAATTGATTGCACCCATTTGCTGCTTTGCTAGCTACCTAGAGCAAGCCGATTTTTATATTCGACTGCAAAAAAAGAGCCTTATGTCTTCTTCCATCCATCCATTTTCTACCGCTTGTCCCTTTTTGGGGTCGCTGGAACCTATCTCAGGGTTTCACCCTGGACAAGTCGCCACCTCATCACAGGGCCCCTTTTGTCTTCTTGTGGCTCATAAAAATTGTGAACGAAAGGCAAAATTATATATAAAAAAAAAAATGAAGTTCCCCTTTAATGTTCAGAAGATATGCAATTGCATGCAGCACATTTTTTTCTGTCAAAATTGAAAAGACGAATACATTTAGCCAGAAAGGGCTTTATTGTCGCACATTATTTCCAGGTTTTTGCAGGCCACATAAAATTAAGTGACGGGCCACATCTGGTCTGGCTCCCGGACCTAGAGTTTGACACCTGTGATTTAAGGGGTTGATTTAAATAAATTACATTGGTAATTTGTTATTAACATATTTCCTTTAAAAAATAAAAATAAACATATAGCAACATGCATGTTCATGTATTCTCGCATGATAATTTATCTGTAACAAGGACGAGGAGGCATGATGATGCAGCAGGAACTCCGAAGACAGCTTACAGGTAGGGAACGATTTATTCCAATGAATAATTCACAAACAAACAAACTCAAGGAGAGCGTCTGCCTAGCACAAGGAAAGCTAACGGAATAGCTAACGTGAAAACACATAAGACAAAGCTTAGCTCAAGGAAGACAAGGGACTACCGTAACAGTTGTGTAACGCAAGCTAAAGCACCAGAATGAGTGAGGCGAAAAGGCAGGACTAAATAGCTCTCTGATTAGTGGCCGGCAGCAGGTGAGCGTGACAAACACTAATCAGAGGCAGGTGAAAACAATATTTGACCATGGCAACCAAGGAGACACAAAACAGGGGTACTGAAACAGAACTAAGCCAACAAAAGATATAAAACATAAACAAACTATGAACCGTGCAACGGATCATAACATTATCATTACAAACGTATCATCACATCCCTTGCACAGCCTCCGTGAGCACACCCTCAGCGTGCTAAAAATAGGATCTATAAGAATTTGTAGTCCAGATTCCACTTCTACAGTATATCGGCCAGAAAATGTGGTGTGGGCTCATATTCATAATATGACAAAATAACATTTGGATAATAAGATGTCATGAACGGGGAGGGAAATGAGTGTTTCCATGGTGACAGCCGTGCCGCACAAAAACCTAATTACTTAAAGCGGTCTGCACCACTTTTAGACTTGTTATTATTTGTACACAGTCTTCATAGCTCTCATCCAACACATCCACTAATAGTACACCCAATTTTATGGTTTGCACAAACTCTTTAGCATGTGTTATTTTGCTCTTTGTAGACATCCATAATGTCATATCTCTCTCCACCATGCATCAAATCAAATCAAACCATATTTTAATAGCATTTTTTATGCAAAGGCAAAAGGCAAACAAAGTGCTGTACAAAACAAAACAAAACAAAACAATAATAGCATAAGAGAAGAAAACCCACACATGCGCACACACACATACCCACTGTGGAGACCCTAAGTTGCTCCTTCAGCATGAGACTGTTACAACCACAGTGCAAGAATGAGCGCTAACGCAGGTCCTTTTCTGCCCACAGCCAGCCAATGCACTTATGTGATTACTGCAAGCTTTTTTTTTTTTGGTGTGCAATTTGTGTGTTAAGATAATGTTTTTCCACATAGTAGAAACGTTAGTGCACAATATGTATTCATTACAATTTTTAAGTTTTTCATTACATTTTCTTTCTGTCACTGTATCTAAGAACCGGCACTGCAATCTTATAATTCCCCCATTGTGGAATGAATAGTCTAGTAATACAGCTATCTAAATATCTCTCTGTCCGTCCATCCATCCATCATGCCCTTTGACTTTTGAATGTAATCCAGCCTTGGCCTGGCCCACTTTTTCAAATTGTGCAGGAGGACAGCAAATGTCAGATCAAAGCATTCAAATTAGCCTAACTTTAGGTGTAAAGTACAAACCCCGTTTCCATATGAGTTGGGAAATTGTGTTAGATGTAAATATAAACGGAATACAATGATTTGCAAATCTTTTTCAATCAATCATCAATCAATGTTTATTTATATAGCCCTAAATCACAAATGTCTCAAAGGACTGTACAAACCATTACGACTACGACATCCTCGGAAGACCCACACAAAAGGGCAAGGAAAACTCACACCCAGTGGGCAGGGAGAATTCACATCCAGTGGGACGCCAGTGACAATGCTGACTATGAGAAACCTTGGAGAGGACCTCAGATGTGGGCAACCCCCCCCGCCCCCTCTAGGGGACCGAAAGCAATGGATGTCGAGCGGGTCTAACATGATACTGTGAAAGTTCAATCCATAGTGGCTCCAACACAGCCGCGAGAGTTCAGTTCAAAGCGGATCCAAGACAGCAGCGAGAGTCCCGTCCACAGGAAACCATCCCAAGCGGAGGCGGATCAGCAGCGTAGAGATGTCCCAAACCGATACACAGGCGAGCGGTCCATCCTGGGTCTTGACGAGCGGTCCATCCTGGGTCTCGACTCTGGACAGCCAGTACTTCATCCATGGTCATCGGACCGGACCCCCTCCACAAGGGAGGGGGGGACATAGGAGAAAAAAGAAAGGAAGCGGCAGATCAACTGGTCTAAAAAGGAGGTCTATTTAAAGGCTAGAGTATACAGATAAGTTTTTCAACCCATATTCAACTGAATGCACGACAAAGACAAGATATTTGATGTTCAAACTCATAAACTTTATTTTTTTTGCAAATAATAATTAACTTAGAATTTCATGGCTGCAACACGTGCCAAAGTAGTTGGGAAAGGGCATGTTCACCACTGTTACATCACCTTTTCTTTTAACAACACTCAATAAACGTTTGGGAACTGAGGAAACTAATTCTTGAAGCTTTGAAAGTGGAATTCTTTCCCATTCTTGTTTCATGTAGAGCTTCAGTCGTTCAACAGCTGTCGTATTTTACGCTTCACAATGCGCCACACATTTTCGATGGGAGACAGGTCTGGACTGCAGGCGGGCCAGGAAAGTACCAGCACTCTTTTTTACGAAGCCACGCTGTTGTAACACGTGCTGAATGTGGCTTGGCATTGTCTTGCTAAAATAAGCAGGGGCGTCCATGAAAAAGATGTCTCTTAGATGGCAGCATATGTTGTTCCAAAAGCTGTATGTACCTTTCATCATTACTGGTGCCTTCACAGATGTGTAAGTTACCCATGCCTTGGGCACTAATGCACCCCCATACCATCACAGATGCTGGCTTTTGAACTTTGTGTCGATAACAGTCTGGATGGTTCGCTTCCCCTTTGGTCCGGATGACACGATGTCGAATATTTCCCCAAAAAATTTGAAATGTGGACTCGTCAGACCACAGAACACTTT
Organism: Nerophis ophidion; assembly: GCF_033978795.1. Taxonomy (NCBI): domain Eukaryota; kingdom Metazoa; phylum Chordata; class Actinopteri; order Syngnathiformes; family Syngnathidae; genus Nerophis; species Nerophis ophidion. The sequence continues at coordinate 54,827,653 of NC_084613.1, forward strand.
TCCACTTTGCATCAGTCCATCTTAGACGATCTCGGGCCCAGAGAAGCTGGCGGCGTTTCTGGATGTTGTTGATAAATGGCTGTCGCTTTGCATAGTAGAGGTTTAACTTGCACTTACAGATGTAGCGGCAAACTGTATTTAGTGACACCACTAATTTTTTAAGAGAACAGGGACTAACGTATAATTGGCCCTCTTTCTGGAGCTGAAGAGGGGTGGCCTTCACCCTAACAGGGAAGGCACCATCAATCTATCTAGGACAGTGGTTCTTAAGCTTGTTTGAGGTACCGAGCCCTACCAGTTTCTTATTAGCATTCACCGAACTCTTCTTTAGTGAAAAATATTTTTTTATTTTATTTTTAATTCATGACAAAGTTATTTGTTTTTTTACTAGTGCACAAAATTAACCGTGCATGAACATCACCTTGTTCAAAAGACAAAACCAACACAGTGCATGAATTCACAACAAATTACACACCTGCAAATCAGATGGAAAATTACAGGGAACATTGTCAGGGGATATCCATAATACGCCGATAGGGAGAAGATTTTATTTACACGATGGGTCGGGTGTATCTTGACCTCGGCAGCGGAGGCTCCGCCAAAACTCTGAGGCCGACTCATCGAACCCCTAGGGTTCGATCAAACCCAGGTTAAGAACCACTGACATAGGAACATAGATTACTGGCTGGTCACACTTGACTAACTACACTAGACCAAGCTTGGACAAAGGCAATTACAGTTTCTGTTAGTCTGGGCGAGGAGTCAGTTAAGGTACAACTATCCAGCGCCAGGCTGGAATATTCCGGCACACGTAGCATTTCTCCTCGATTAATACACAAATCACATAATGTTTTTTCTGTAGTGACTGTGCCTAAGGTGAACATGCATTCTACTGAAGTGGCAAATTATGAGGCGTTCAATCTATCGCAGCACCATCATATTAATTCCTGGATGGGTTCGAAATTATTTAAGGCACACTACCCAAAATAAACGTAACATTATTAACATCACTACTATGAATACCTTTATCAAAAGTTCCTCAAAACAACCCACTACCTATAACAGGGGTCGGCAACCCACGGCTCCGGAGCCGCATGCGGCTCTTTGGTCACTTTGATGTGGCTCAGCTGCATAATCAACGACCCCCTGATTATTTCGGGAGGTTTCCAGAGTTTGGTGCCTCTCCCGGGAATCACTCGGGGACAACATTCTCTGGTCTTCACCCGGTTTACAATATTGAGTGCGTGCCGTGATGGATATACTTTTAACTTCCTGTTTAACATGTCGTCGCGCCCGCTTTTACACAATGCTATCTGCTTGTCGGCCGGTCGCATGCTATACGCAGCTCTTGTCAACTCACGCACAAACCTGCAATGCATACTTGTTCAACAGCCATACAGGTTACACTGAGTGTTGTAATATAAACAACTTTAACACTCTTACTAATATGCGCCACACTGTGAACCCACACCATACAAGAATGACAAACACATTTCGGGAGAACATCCGCACTGTAAAACAACATAAACACAACAGTCCAAATATCCACAATCCCATGCATCCCTGACTATTCCTGGCTACGTTATACACACCCGCTAGCACGGTTAATCATTCTCTGCTCAAAAGACCTAACCTCTATCCTGACCTCATGGTAAACTACCGGCCGGTGTTCCACCTTCACTTTATCTCGAAAATCCTCCCAAAAATTATTGCACAGCAGCTGAATGAACACTTAGCGTCTAACAATCTCTGCGAACTCTTTCAGTCCGGTTTCAGGGTAAATCACTCCACAGAGATAGCCGTCGCAAAAATAACAAATTATATATTACTATTTATGGATGATGATGCGTCATCCATGTTGCTGCAATTTGATATTAGCGCTTCTTTTGATACCGTTGATCATAACATTTTATTAGAACGCATCAAAACACGTATTGGTATGTCAGACTTAGCCTTTTCTTAATTTAACTCCTATTTTACTGACAGGATGCACTGCGTTTTTCATAACAATCAGAGGTAACGTGCGGAGTTCGAGAGGGTTCGGTTATTGGCCCTGCACTCTTCAGCATCGACACGTTGCCGCTAGGTGGCATCATACGCAAATACTGTGTTAGCTTTTACTGTTATGCTAATGACATCCAACTTTATATGCCCCCAAAGATGACCAACATGCCAGATTGTAGTCACCTGCAGGTGTGTCTAAATGAAATACAACAATGGATGTCCACTAACTTTTTGCAACTTAACGCTAAGAAAAAGGAAATGCTGATTATCGGTCCTGCTGAATACCAACACCTATTCAATAATACCACCGTAACACTTGACAACCAAACAATTACAAACCCTGTTTCCATATGAGTTGGGAAATTGTGTTAGCTGTATAAATAAACAGGATACAATGATTTGCAAATAATTTTCAACCCCTATTCAGTTTTTATGCTACAAAGACAACATATTTGATTTTCAAACTGATAAACTTTTTTTTGTGTGCAAATAATCATTAACTTTAGAATTTGATGCAAGCAACAGGTGACAAAGAAGTTAGGAAAGGTGGCAATACATACTGTTAAAGTTAAGGAATGCTCATCAAACACTTATTTGGAAAATCCCACAGGTGTGCAGGCTAATTGGGAACAGGTGGGTGCCATGATTGGGTATAAAAACAGCTTCCCAAAAAATGCTCAGTCTTTCACAAGAAAGGATGGGGCGAGGTACACCCCTTTGTCCACAACTGCGTGAGCAAATAGTCAAACAGTTTAAGAACGTTTCTCAAAGTGCAATTGCAAGAAATGTAAGGATTTCAACATCGTCCATAATATCATCAAAAGGTTCAGAGAATCTGGAGAAATCACTCCACGTAAGAGGCATGCCTGGAAACTAACATTGAATGACCGTGACCTTCAAATCCTCAGATGGCACTGTATCAAAAAACGATATCAATCTCTAAAGGATATCACCACATGATTCGGAGAATGCTAATATGAAACTGGTAGGGTTCGGTACTTAAAACAAGGTTAAGAACCACTGTCCTAGATAGATTGATGGTGCCTTCCCTGTTAGGGTGAAGGCCATCCCTCTTCAGCTCCAGAAAGAGGGCCAATTATACGTTAGTCCCTGTTCTCTTAAAAAATTAGTTAGCCACTTGTTATGCGAGACTAATCTGCTATACCTCTCATCATTGCCTCTCGAAGGCAGAGGGCCAGAAACAAGTACTCGATGCCTGGAAATCTTTCTAGCGAGATCACAAGTCCTAGCTATGTTCCTCTTTGAAATGTTTGACTGTCTCATCCTTGTGTAATTGGAGCCAACTTGTACAAATATGTTCGCGTAGCTAGTGGTGCGATTAGCCTGTCGTGCGTGTTTACTAGGCCTGTTGCGAGTTAGCTCCATAAAATTAGCTTCAATGTCAGGTGCTCTGGTCCCGGGACCACACTTAGTTATGGCTGGTTTGCTAAACTGTATATTTCGGGTGATGGAGTCCCCTATGACTAAGGTGTGGTGCCCGGTAGACTGGGGTGTAGGACTAGCTAAAGGGCTAAATCTATTGTGTGTCTCAATTGGTTCACTGTTGCCTGGGTTGCTTAAGACTGCCACAAACTGGACTAGTCAGCTCGCTACAGCTAACGCCAACAAATATGTCCGCAGCGTCTAAAGTTATGAAATGACTCTGCTCTAGTTGGTCCTTGAGTAGGGCCAACCTATCCATGAGAATGGTGCACGAAGAGCAGGGAGCCATACTTACGTGTTTTTTTTCACCAAGTCAAGTTTTTGCTGTCTTCGGAGATACTTTCACTCCGTCAGGACCTTTGCCACGGTAAGCTTCGTTAGCTTAGCAGCTAGCTAGCTGAAAATGAAGTAAAAATCATAAACTGCTTCTCTGTGACTCCTTGTACCCTTCTGCTTCCTCCGTATTGCAAGTAGCAAAGTGAGGAAGCCGAGCTGTACGTGGTAGTAATGTGTTTGGGTAACAAGAGGACTGAGTAAAAGGATGGAGGGTCATGCTAAGGTGTTTTATTTTGTTTGTTTTTTAATAAATGGGTTAAAAAGAGAGAGAGAGAGAGAGAGAGAGAGAGAGAGAGAGAGAGAGAGAGAGAGAGAAAGAGAGAGAGAGAGAACAGAGATACACATAAGATTTAAATAACATTTGGGTTTACCTTCAAAGCAAGGACAGGCAACATTCAGTTTTCAAGGTCATCTATTAAATTGTATTTATTAATTATGTATATAATGCATTTTACAGTTAACTTCATGGTACATCGATACATTTTATTTTCTGGAGACACAAATAGCATTGATTTTGAGTAATGGGCCTTTCGATGTTAGGCCAATTTTATTATCTTAAATAGCAACATAGCATGCTTTAAGCACACAATATGTCCAGTCACTGAAATGAATCAGTAAAAAAAGACTAATATAATGCAGGTGAGATAGGCTACAGCACCCCTGCAACCCCGAAAGGGACAAACGGTAAAATATAGATGGATGGATGGATTTCTCCCTATAATTTGCTCCCTTCAGAATCTGTATGACTGTGATGATAATAGCATTGCCCAAAAGGTGGCGCCCCCTCCCTCCCTCTCTCTGTGTCCGTCTGCTCCTCGTGAAAGGGGGCCCACACACCCCAGTAACAGGTTTGATTGGAAAGCATCTAGCCCCTGGCAACCAATCCACTAGCAGTATGCACACACAAACCCAGACTGTTACCATAGCAACTGTGGTGCAAGGGGTAGTCGAAATGATTTGGTCTATGAAGCGAGCCAGACTATGGTGATGAGGGGGACAAGGTCTTCGTGGAAGGAGAGATTGGGGGGTGCTCATTCACTGGTCCATGTTAAAGAGAAAACAGAAACACATACAGGGTACAAGTGCAGTGAAACTGGAAGAAAACATTGTTGCTTGGAGGATATACTGACTAAGCAGCTATAAAAGCTTTCACTATCCTGGGTAGACGTTCTACAAGATTCTGGAATGTGTCCGTGGGAATTTTCATCCATGCATTTAGAAAAACATTTATGAGGTCAGAGTTTAGAGTAAAGAAATTATGGGCGCAGCTTAAAGCGCATTGAGTGTTTTGAAAAGCACCATATAAATCTGCAATTCGTTAGCATTCTTCTATAATCAGACAAGATTGTTCCAGTTCATTACTAGTGACAAGGTTGCTTTATAGTTCTTCCACACCAAACTGAACTAAGCAAGCCTCTATGGACCTTGCATGGTGCACTGGGCCACAGTTATGCTGGAACGAAAATAGTGCCTTCCCCAAACTGTTCCCACAAAGTCAGAAAACATGGAATAGTGCAAAATAAAAAATCTGATACGGAAAATAAATACTTAGGACATGTACGTTTTGGTCCCTTGAGCTTTTTTTTTTTACTGTCCAAAAACAACGTTACGCTATAGCAGTGGTTCTCAACCTTTTTTCAGTGCTGTACCCCCAGTTAACATTTTTTTAATTCAAGTACCCCCTAATCAGAGCAAAGCAATTTTGGTTGAAAAAAAGAGATGAAGAAGTAAAATACAGCACTATGTCATCAGTTTCTGATTTATTAAACTGTATAACAGTGCAAAATATTGCTCATTTGTAGTGGTCTTTCTTGAACTATTTGGAAAAAAAAGGTATAAAAATAACTAAAAACTTATAAAGATTTCTACACATAAAAGTAATCGTCAACATAAAGTGCCCTTTTTGGGGATTGTAAAAGAGATCCATCTGGATTCATGTACTTAATTCTAAACATTTTTTCACAGAAAAATAAATCTTTAACATCAATATTTATGGAACATGTCCACAAAAAATCTAGCTGTCAACACTGAATATTGCATTGTTGTATTTTTTTGTCACAGTATATGAACTTACATTCATATTTTGTTGAATTATCAATCAATAATTATATTTATAAAGGATTTTTGAATTGTTGCTATTTTTAGAATATTTTAAAAATATCTCACGTACCCCTTGGCACACTTTCAAGTACCCCCAGGAGTACGCGTACCCCCATTTGAGAACCACTGCGCTATAGCACTAAAGACCATTACATGTGTAGCTGGACATAAAGTCATACAGTGCATCCGGGAAGTATTCCCATTTTCCACACACTACCCCATAAAGACAATGCAAAACTTTTTTTTTTTAATTAGTTAATAATGAAACCACGATTTCCTAATATTTATACCAATTAAAAGGGTCTTAATGTCTCGATGTTTGCCTTCCTTTTTCTAACTATTCCGCTGGCATAACTAGCCTGTCATCTGTGCTCTTCTACTTGGAGCAGGATATCAAACAGCCTCCAAAAACTGGGTTTTTCGGAGATTACTGATGCTGAACCAATTCTCTCTGGTTACTGGAATGGGATTAAAGGCTGTGTGTGCATGTGTGCCCTCATGTGTTTGTTTTTGCATCCGTGCACATATGTCTACTGAGTAGAATGAGGGGAAAAAAGGGAGAAAGAACTCGTGCGTGCCTTCCATTCACCCATTGTTGTCCATCCCGATAACCGCGGCTAGTTTAATCTGGACGCCATTTTGTTGTCTGGTGTCTGTGGCTCCTCTCCATTTCTTTTCTCGTGGCAGTCACAGGCTTAACTTCCCAGAATGGTTACCATAGCAACACAGACAGAGGTTTATCTGTGACCATGGCGACGGCTGATGCGCCGAGATGTGGCTTGCCAAGGTTTGGGGATGTGGATGAGATGCAGCAGTTGAGGGCAGGGAAGGAGGGTCAGTGATGACAACTACACGTGCGTGCGGGTGTTTTTGTGTGTCATGTCCAGTCCGGTCCTGTCGGCGGTCAATTCCTCTCCCATTTCAGTGCCACGTTGGATGCCTTTGATTTTCCCTCCCGCCTCTCCGCAGCGGCGGAATAGTAATTTAAAAAGTGTAAATACAGCTATTGTTGGAGGCGTGATCAAACATTCATGAGAGAGGGATCTAGGGAGAACAGAATCTAGGTCACAGAAGCGTTGGCAAAGGCTGCTTTGCTGAGTACACCGTTCCCGTCCTAAACCTCTCTTCTTTGTCTTCTCAGCTATCTCTACACTTCCACCCTCACTTCATCGCGCTTCTTTCATCTTGTCTTCTCCCCCTCGCCTTCATCCCTCCTCTGCTCTTCACCCACTTCTCACCTCTCATTTGTATTCTCTCCTCATCGTCTCTCCAGAGCTTCTTCTCCCTCAGCCTCTTGCATTCCTCTGTCTTCTTCTTATTTTAATGACTACATTGCCTTGCACAAATATTCACTCGGTTGTGTGTTTCAACCTTTTTTTCCTTTAGAATTTGCAAAAAAATGCTTCTCTCTTATCAAAGTGATGAGGCAGTCATGACTTGTTAAGTACTGTATATTGTTGTATTTCCTGTCCAGCAGTTTTATTTTTGTTTCCATTCCTGTGTGCCTCTGTTTTCCACTATTCTCAAGTCTGGGCGCTGACTTCCTCCCCTGTCCCTGGATTACAAATCAGGACACACCTGATCCTGACCACCAATCAGGATGCCTAATATGCCAGCCCTGTCCTATGCTTTGGTTCTGTGTTTTGTGACTAGGCTAGGCAGTGGTGTTAGCTTTCTGTGCACTCCTGAGCTGCACTATAGTTTTAGTTGATAATAATATCACTTGGATGCCATATCCTGGCTCAGTACTGGAGTTGCAGAGCAACATAAATGTGAAGGAGAATCAACTATTTAAATAATTTTTAAAACCTTAATTTACCCAGGAAAAAGTCCCATTGAGATTAAGAATCTGTTTTGCAAGGGAGTCCTGCCTCAACTGTTCATACGTCAGTGTAGTTGGGACTGGGACCAAGGTGGGTGAAGTGTCTGGCCCAACGACACAATGGTCATGACTAACATAGCGGGTGCTAGATCTGAACACATAACCTTCAAGATGTCATTTGAAATAGAATTTTAGAAAAAAAGTCCAAATTGGCTGAGGCTATGTCTACATCAGGGGTCACCAGCGCGGTGCCCGCGGGCACCAGGTAGCCCGTAAGGACCAGATGAGTCGCCCGCTGGCCTGTTCTAAAATTAGCTGAAATAGCAGCACTTACCAGTGAGCTGCTTCTATTTTCTAAATTGTATATATTTACTAGCAAGCTGGTCTCGCTTTGCTCGACATTTTTAATATTAAGAGAGACATAACTCAAATAGAATGTGAAATTCCAAGAAAATATTTTAAAGACTTGCTCTTCACAAAATATTTTAAAGACTTGGTCTTCAATTTTTTAAATAAATTCATTTATTTTTTTACTTTGCTTCTTAACTTTCAGAAAGACAATTTTAGAGAAAAAATACAACCTTAAAAATTATTTTAGGATTTTCAAATACATATACCTTTTTAACTTGTAAATTCCTTCCTCTTCTTTCCTGACAAATTAAATCAATGTTCAAGTAAATTTATTTATTTTTTATTCTAAAGAATAATAAATATATTTTAATTAAATTTTTCATTACAGCTTCTGTTTTTTCGACAAAGAGTATTTGTGAAATATTTCTTCAAATTTATTATGATTAAAATTCCAAAAAATTATTCTGGCAAATCTAGAAAATCAGTAGAATCAAATTTTAATCTTATTTCAAAGTCTTTTGAATTTCTTTAAAAAAAAAAGTTTTGGAAAATCTAGAAGAAATAATGATTTGTCTTTGTTAGAAATATAGCTTGGTCCAATTTGTTATATATTTTAACAAAGTGCAGATTGGATTTTAACCTTTTTAAAATATGTCATCAAAAACATATATTTATTGTGAAAAATCATTAATGATCAGTGTTTCCACAAAGATAAATATCATTAATTATTTGTAATAACATAGAGTTAAAGGTAAATTGAGCAAATTGACCTATTTCTCGCAATTTATGTAAGTGTGTATCAAACTGGTAGCCCTTTGCATTAATCAGTACCCAAGAAGTAGCTCTTGGTTTCAAAAAGGTTGGTGACCCCTGGTCTACATTGTGCTGGATAACCCCTTAAACGAATAATTATTTAGCCTAAGCATCGTGTCAGCTACATTAAACCATCACTTAAGGCATGCCTGGGCAATTATTTTGACTCGGGGGCCAAATTTACAGAAAAAATGTGTCTGGGGGCCGGTATATCTATTTTTAGGAACACTAATACAAAACTTCATAATTAAATGCTAAAAACTTCATGACAGCTGCCTTAAAAAACGGAATGCAATTTTACATTTTTATGCTGAATGAGACACTCAGAATGTACATGAAAATAAAGAATGTGGAATTTACAATATTAAGTATGAACGATAAAACACTGAATATGGACAACATATCACACCCCCTCTCGATCGAAATATTTTATAATAAAGCGAAACACAAAAAAATGCAACAAACATCGAAATATGAACGCGAAGGATACAAAAAACCCCCACCTACAATATGATATATCTGATACATCACTAAGCTTTAAAACTTTGTTATAAAAATATTCTTCCGCGTCTGTCCCTGACACCCGCATTTTAGGCTGACACTCTGGAAAAACTCTGTGGAAACGCTCCCCACCCACACTGCTTGGTGCCTCGCCTGAGCGGCTGTGACTTAGATTACCATAGTAACTAATTAGATTACCATAGTAACTAGTATATCATGCAAAAGCGGGGAGTTCAACCATTGAAATACTTTGTATAGTTCAAGACTTCAGGTCATAAGAAAACAGTTTTCATCTTAAAGATCTAAAAAAAATATTTGGGAATGTCCGGCAGGCCAGATTGAAAAGCTTAACGAGCCGCATGTGGCCCCCGGGCCTTATATTGCCCAGGTCTGGCTTAAGGTAACCCTCCTTGGATAATTTCTGACACGGGTAAGTGCGCCGTGTATTTCTTGAATCCCTGGCTCTTAGCTTTGTATGGACTTATTGATCGTTTACAAACCGGGTTCGGAGAGGAAGTGATGCCAGAAAGACCGCGCCCCACACAGGAAGTGACTTCGGAAAGAACGCGCCACACTTCATAACAACCTGTTTCCACTCGGAGGTAACCACTAGAAAGATGGAGGCGAGTCATCCAGACATACTGTGTTTCCCCTTCCTGTACATGTAAAGACGCTTGTAGAATTCATACAAGAATACCTTAAGAGAAAGCGATTGCAGCTATTTTGGATGCAACACTTCTCAGACGGTAAGAGATCATTCCAAGCTGTGATTCTACTTACCGAAAAACTTTGTGCATTTGTCGAAGGAGAGACAACAAAAATGCGGGCTCCGGTGGATGTGATCAAAAAGGTAGCGTGTACTTTGTATTACCTGGCCGTTGAGGGAAGACTACGGAAAAAGGTGAATGCTTTTGGACTGGCAAAGCAGACTGTATCAATTATTGTCCGCCATGTATGTCACGGACTCAAGGTCTAGGTCCAGGGTATTTAAAGTCACCAAAAACTAATGAACAATGAAAGTGAAGGCAAAAGACTGAGGAGTGTCCTCACCAGATAACAAAATCCATAGATTGATTGATGTAATATGTTCTTTATTATATTGTTAACTTTCACCTGTTTATTAAAGATTGGATTAATTTATGATGTCTAGGGGGGTGTAATTCGCTACAATAGGGCCACACAACTTACTGGAGTCCAGTTAATTTAAATACCACAACACTGGATATTGTTCAGATAATTTAAATTTAAGAACTTTCACACAAAGCAACACTGGAGGTGACTATGACGTGCGCATTTTCTGCGCATGCGTACCAGGTCGCGTTGCGCCGGCGGACGAAGGGGGTAAGGAAATCTTAAACGACCATTGTGTGTGTGTGTGTGTGTGTGTGTGTGTATGTGTGTGTGTGTGTGTGTACAAGGATAAGGTTAGGTGGGATTTCCCCTGGATAACCTTAGCCGGCTTAGTGTAGAAGGGACCTTAATTGCTTTGAACCCATGTATACGATTCAATCAGACAGGCACATCTGGACACCATAATATTTTCCTATTACTTTGTGCAAAACGCTTAAACAAGGTAGAAGGACTATGAATGCAGACAATAATATGGATAGTGATCTGTTTGAACCTGCAAGAGGTAATAGTGGTGTAATGTTAGGTATGGTACATTTTGGCCAAGTGAGTGACCAAGTCAAAGCCCAGAGCTCAACCCGATCAATAATTTGCGTGTGGATCCGAAAAGAGCTGTGCATGCCCGATCCCCTAACGACCTGACTTAGTTTAAGCGTTTTGCACAAAGGAATAGAAAAATATTACGGTGTCCGAATGTGCCTGTCTGATTGAAATGTATCCAAGGGTTCAAAACAGTTTAGCCAATTTGGACTGTTTTCTAAAATTCTGTTTCAAATGACATCGGAGAATAACAGGACAATAAAGACAATAACTCAATTACATAAAAATGTTATCAAATACTTCTTAGTCACATGTGTTTAATTTTACAAGATAAAATAAAATAAAATAAAATAATGTTTTTGTATGTAAAGTACGTACGTGCATCTTAACCTGACTCTTGCCAGATCCTTGTAGTTTGCTAAACTCTACACAGGGTTTTGGGTTCGAAGGCATTGCGAACTCCTTCAAAGTAGCAAAAAAAAATTAACCAATCAGGATCGCCGGGCGCAATTTCATAGATGTGACGTAGCGCCGAAGCGACTGTTTGATTCAAACAACAATGGCGGCACGCAGCCCTCGCTGTGTCGTGTGCTGACATTGATTCTGCTATTGCAACTGTTTTGTCGAATCTGTGGGAAATTAATTATTTAAAACACGAACACAGAACGGTTTTGAAGGCATTCATTGGTGGCAAGGATGTTTTGGCTCTTTTTCCGACTGGGTTTGGATTTCCCAGCAACGCTCTAACCAGCGTCACGGTTGATTTCGAATTGAGTGGTTGAAGTAGCACGTCATTCAAGATAACGGACAAGTAGTTTATTCAATCACATACAATGATTTTTTTTTTTTTTTTTTTTTACAAGGCCCATGCCTTCTGAAATACATCTCCTATTGAGAACTCCCAGATCCTTGTGTGGAGCTCAGCGAACTACAAGGATCTGGCGAGAGTCAGGTTACCTGCACCTCTCCTCTCTCAGGAAAAGTTAAAGTTATGTTAAAGTCCCAACGATAGTCACACACACACTGCATTTGACCCATCCCCACGTTCACACAGCCCTTATACTTGTACAGTACATTGACTGTAAAAGTTTATCACCTTCCATTTTGTCTAAAAGTTTGTGTGCCTGTATATACGTATAATCCTCCATCTTAGTTGTCACATTCATTTATTCAGCAGGGCATTACATTATTCTTGCTTTTATCAATCCCCCTTTTTTTTAACAATATCTGTTAGCTTTTTCTGCAAAACAAATGATGGAATGGTAGTAACAAGCACCTGCCAGCTCACCTATGCCACCCCAATTCTTTCTGATTCAGTGTGTGTGAAAGGTAAGATAACTTCAGCCCCTCTTAATATGATTTCTCAGTATTAATATTCAGATTAGCACCAATAATGATGTCACACATACATTAAGTACAATACACAGGTTGTAGAATCTACAGTGTAGAAAGTCATGTGGTAAAAAAGTTTCTGGAAATGTTATATTGGGGACATTGCTAACAAACAGGATTCAGCGCTGCGGGAGACTTGCTTGTGACGGACAAGAAATACTCGCTTATGCATAAAATGAGCAATTGAATACATACATAAATTAATTGATTTCATTTATAGGAGCAATGTATGTCAGGCTTGGACTTGGATTGTTTGTGCTCCTTCGACGCAGAGGGAATATGGGACGAGCCAGGCGTGAATTCAGGTACATAGTTTTAATTTTATTAATACTCAAAAATACAAAAAAAAAGGCAAACCAAGGACGCGCTCCGGTGCGGGTAAAAATCTATACTATAACTTAGAACAAAAACAGCACAATGGCAATACTATCTACAAACAAACAAAAGATACTATCAAAGACATAAATACAAACAAAAACGTACTTGGCGTGGATGAATCAAAAAGCATGGCATGGAGTATGTAAGGCAATGAAAGTAGAACGGCATGGGTAATGAAAGTTGATGTTCCCAGTCTGATGGACAGAAAGAAATTGACTTAAATAGTGGCTGTGAATAATTAAGAACAGGTGCGGGACTGAAGGCATGGGCGTGACTAGGAGGGCAAGGTGAAAAGCTATGAGTTGTCATGGTAACAAAACAAACCAGGAAATGAAAGAGTCCAGAAAACAAAACAAAACATGATCAAACATAAAACCAGATTGACAGACGTGACAGAGCCCCCCCATTAAGGACAGCTTCCAGATGTCCCACAATGATTCAGGGTCATGGGAGGGTGGGAGGGGGACATGGCGGTGGATCGCCAAACCACGTGTCCCCGTATCCAACTGGGCAAGGTCAGGTGGCGGCGACGCGTGGAGGACCGAGGTGGGCGACCCGGGAACGGCCATATCCGTGGCCGACCCCTTTGGCGTGGCGGACGACCACGTAGTGGCCACCACTGTGGCCGACGAGGAGGTCGACATCCTTGGCGTGGTGGACGCCCACGTAGCAGCCACATCCGTGGCCAATAAAGAGGCGGGTGCGTCGTCATCGTGGCCGGCGTTGGCGGTCGACGTGGACTAGGGCTTGGCGGTCGACTTGGTCGTGGACTTGGCGGTCGACTTGGTCGTGGACTTGGCCGTGGACTTGGTCGTGGACTTGGACTTGGTCGTGGACTTAGTCGTGGACTTGGTCGTGGACTTGGACTTGGACTTCGTCGTGGAGCTGACACTGGCGGCCCTTGGCTTCGACGTGGAGCTGACACTGGCGGCCCTTGGCTTCGACGTGGAGCTGACACTGGCGGCCCTTGGCTTCGACGTGTAGCTGACACTGGCGGCCCTTGGCTTCGACGTGGAGCTGACACTGGCAGCCTTTGGCTTCGAAGTGGAGCTGACACTGGCGGCCTTTGGCTTCGAAGTGGAGCTGACACTGGCGGCCCTTGGCTTTGGCGTGGAGCTGACACTGGCGGCCCTTGGCTTCGACGTGGAGCTGACACTGGCGGCCCTTGGCTTCGACGTGGAGCTGACACTGGCGGCCCTTGGCTTCGACGTGGAACTGACACTGCCGGCCCTTGGCTTCGACGTGGAGCTGACACTGGCGGCCCTTGGTTTCGACGTGGAGCTGACACTGGCGGCACTTGGCTTCGACGTGGAGCTGCCACTGGCGGCACTTGGCTTCGACGTGGAGCTGCCACTGGCGGCACTTGGCTTCGACGTGGAGCTGCCACTGGCGGCACTTGGCTTCGATGTGGAGCTGCCACTGGGGGCACTTGGCTTCGACGTGGAGCTGCTACTGGGGGCACTTGGCAGCGTGGACTTGGACTTTGGCGTGGACTTGGAGCTGGATGTGGACTTGGAGCTGGACATGGAGTTGGTCTTGGAGCTGGACATGGACTTGATCTTGGTGCAGGTGGCCTCGCTGGAAGCTGCGGCTTAGCAGGCTGAAAGACTGGTGGAGGTGGCCGTGTTGGCCGCTGTGGCTTGGCCGGTTGAAGAACTGGAGGTGGGGGACGTGCTGTTCGCTGTGGCTTGGAACCGCACCGGGCAGAACCAACTCACAAGCTCCCAGCCCCAGCCCCCCCCCTCAAGGAGTGGCTGCCAGACACTTTCATCGTGACCTGGAAAAGTATTTTGGGGTGGGCGGAGGGAGGTGAGGAGGAGGGCAGAGTCTTCCCCTTTAAATTGTCCATATTGTCTTTTTATTGTCTTTGTTTGATTATCTGAAAAAAATTCTTGTGGCTTGGGGGGGGGGGGCGTGGCATGAAATTTGGATGGCTGTGATTGCTGTGATCTGTTGTGCAAAATCATTGTTTTGTAATAATGAATCATTCTTATGGGGTCTGAGTCTTCTGGTGGTGGTGGGTGATTAACTGTGAAAGATTTGAAAAAAAAATCCTGGTCTGTGATGTCTGTTGACGGTGGCGTGACGATGTCCTGGAGAGTCCGGGTAGCACGCGGTCCACTTCCGCCCTGAGTGGGAGGAGCTTGCTGGCGCGACGCTTCCTTTCCGCACCTGGAAGCCTTCCCCGACATCCTCCGTCGAGGGCGAGGCTTCCGGGAAGACGGCAACATGTCGTCGTCTTCGGGCCAAATGAAGTCAATGGGGACCTCTTCACTATGTGGCCTCAACGTCAACCTTCTTTGCGCGAGGGAAGAGTAGCGCAGCGTTTCCTCTTCCATCACGCTCAGCACCGCCAATGACGCCTCGTCCAAATCTCCTGCGAAGGAGCGTTTTTGCTGGGAACATTCTGTCAGACTTGGACTTGGATTGTTTGTGCTCCTTCGGCGCAGAGGGAATATGGGACGAGCCAGGCCTGAATTCAGGTACATAGTTTTAATGTTATTAATACTCAAAATACAAAAAAAAGGCAAACCAAGGACGCGCTCTGTGGCGGATAAAAATCTATACTATAACTTAGACCAAAAACAGCACAATGGCAATACTATCTACAAACAAACAAAAGATACTATCAAAGACATAAATACAAACAAAAACTTACTTGGCGTGGATGAATCAAAAAGCATGGCATGAAGTATGTAAGGCAATGAAAGTTAGAACGGCATGGGTAATGAAAGTTGATGTTCCCAGACTGATGGACAGAAAGAAATTGACTTAAATAGTGGCTGTGAATAATTAGGAACAGGTGCGGGACTGAGGGCATGGGCGTGACTAGGAGGGCAAGGTGAAAAGCAATGAGTTGTCATGGTAACAAAACAAACCAGGAAATGAAAAAATGGAACAAGAGTCCAGAAAACAAAACAAAACATGATCAAACATAAAACCAGATTTACAGACGTGACAATATAGAACAATCCCAGGGGAAGGTGAATACTTTTGCAAGGCTATCAATATTTAAAGGGGAACATTATCACAATTTCTGAAGGGTTGAAACCAATAAAAATCAGTTTCGAGTGGTTTATTTTATTTCTCAAAGTTTTTCTCAAAATTTTACCCATCACACAATATCCCGAAAAACGGCTTCAAAGTGCCTGACTTACACCATCGCTATATCAACCTGTCTATTGTCCTCTGACGTCACTGCGTGAAGCCACCAGAAACAAACATGGCAGGTAGCACAGAAAGGTATAGCATAGTAGCTTTGATTCAGACTCGGATTTCAGCAGTTTAAGCGATTCAACAGATTACGCATGTATTGAAACGGATGGTTGGAGTGTGGAGGCAGGTACCGAAAACGAAATTAAAGAAGAAACAGAAGCTATTGAGCCATATCACGACAGACAGTGGCACGGGAGGAAGCGCGGACGAATTTGGCGATCGGCTTCTAAGCAATGATTGGTGTGTGTTTGTTTGGCATTAAATGTGGGTGGAGGGAAAGGCTGGGTACAAATATAGCTACAAATGAGGCATAATGATGCAATATGTACATACAGCTAACCTAAATAGCATGTTAGCATCGATTAGCTTGCAGTCATGCCGTGACCAAATATGTCTGATTAGCACACTCATCATAACTCAATAACATCAACAAAACTCACCTTTGTGATTTCGTTGACTTTATCGTTGGAAATGCATCTGCTTTGAGTGTCGCAGGATATCCACAAATTCTTGCCATCTCTGTCGTAGCATAGCTGTCGTCGGTGCAGTGTGCAGAACAAACGAGGGACTTTCGCATCTTTTGACCACTGTTGCAACTTGAGTCCGTCTCTGTTCATTTTGTTACACCCTCCGACAACACACCGACGAGGCATGATGTCTCCAAGGTACCAGAAAATAGTCGAAAAAACGGAAAATAACAGAGCTGATTTGACTTGGTGTGTGTAATGTGTTTGAGAAAATGGCGGGTCGCTTTACGATGTGACGTCACGGGTGAAAGGTCATTGCTCCAACAGGCTAACAATTGAAAGGCGTTTAAATCGCCAAATTCATCCTTTTAGAGTTCGGAAATCGGTTAAAAAAATACATGGTCTTTTTTGTGCAACATCAAGGTATATATTGACGCTTACATAGGTCTGGGGATAATGTTCCCCTTTAACTTTGCTATCAGTATATGAACATGGATGTGAATTTCAGCTCATACATGCGGACGTCTCAGGCGGTAGCTCATAGTAACGGCCCTCTTGACCATCATCAGTCAAGGGGAAGGTCATGTTGTCAGTGCTTTAACAATCATCTCCAAGCCAACGGTGAAGCACCGAGTAACATGTTAGGAAAAGCTGACCTTGTGTGTCAAGCGAGACAAGACTGACAAGGAAAGAAGCAATGCGCTGAAAGGGTTACGCAGAGTCTTCTGCAGTTTGCCAACTGAAAATAAATTGAAAATGTATGTTTTTCCAGCATATAGCAAGAGGAAGTGCGGTGGATCTTCCAATAGCGAATGCCCGATCAATACAAATTGGAGTTCAACCTTTAATGTCTTGAAAAATTTGCGTCCAAATTTAAACAAAACTAAAGGGGACCTAAAATGCAAAACGTTATTTACCTGTTGGTAAATGTTTTTGTTTATTTGGGATCTGAATAAGTCCCAAAAATTGATATCAAACCATATGTGCAAAGCGGAAATATTTAAAAAACAATCTTGCCTTCGGTCAGCACGGTAGACAGGGGTTAGTGCGTCTGCCTCACAATACGAAGGTCCTGAGTAGTCCTTGTTCAATCCCAGGCTCGGGATCTTTCTGTGTGGAGTTTGCATGTCCTCCCCGTGACTTTGTGGGTTCCCTACGGGTACTCCGGCTTTCTCCCACTTCCAAAAGACATGCACCTGGGGATAGGTTAATTGGCAACACTAAATGGGTCCTAGTGTGTGAATGTGAGTGTGAATGTTGTCTGTCTATCTGGTGTTGGCAACTTGTCCAGGGTGCACCCCGCCTTCCACCCGATTGTAGCGGAAATAGGCACCAGCGCCCCCCGCGACCTACTCAGTGACCAAGTGGTTAGAGTGTCTGCCCTGAGATAGGTAGGTTGTGAGTTCAAACCCCGGGCGAGTCATACCAAAGACTATAAAAATGGGACCCATTGCCTCCCTGCTTGGCACTCAGCATCAAGGGTTGGAATTGGGGGTTAAATCACCATAAATGATTCCCGGGCGTGGCTCAGCTGCTGCTCACTGCTCCCCTCACTTCCCAGGAGGTGATCAAGGGGATGGGTCGAATGCAGAGGACAAATTTCACCACACTTAGTGTGTGTGTGTCAATCATTGGTACTTTAACTTTAAACCATAAAGGGAATAAGCGGTAGAAAATGGATGGATGGAATCTTGCCTTCATTCATACTTCCTCCAGACAAGCCTTTTGGAATTTGCCCAACTTGTGACATTCCTCCAACTTGTGACATGAACTGAATTATATTTATACAGCGCTTTTCTCAAGTGACTCAAAGCGCTTTACATAGTGACACCCAATATCTAAGTTATATTTAAACCAGTGTGGGTGGCACTGGGAGCAGGTGGGTAAAGTGTCTTGCCCAAGGACACAACGGCAGTAACTAGGATGACACAAGCGGGAATCGAACTTGCAACCCTCAAGTTGCTGGCACGGCCACTCTACCAACCGAGCTATACCGCCCCAATATACCGACATCAGTGGACATTTCCATCCATGGTAGAAGTTTACCCGAAGAGCTTTGCAGGAGTCTGCCAGTGTATTCCGACATTGTAGTCAATAAAGTCCTTCTTTTTCTGTATCCTATTGTTGTGGGGCAGACTGACTCGTCAACATGGCAAGAAGGGTGGAAGACGCAGCCGACGTGGAGCCACTTAAATAGGACAGCTCACAAAACAGACCATCCTGAAGAGACGGTCAGAAAGCGGCTTGAGGGCTGTCTGTAAAACATATGTGCAAAATTCTGACCTAAAAAAACACCACTACATGTTCTGTAGACCACAAGGAAATATTTTAAATGTCCAACAAAAAAAACAAAAATCATAACATGTTGCATGATGCAGTGACATGTGGTGAGGTTCATAACTGGTGAGGCACTGACACCGTTTTTGTTTTTTTTATATGTTGTGCTCTAATCAAGGTTTATACAGGTTGTTGTAAAAATGTATTTATTAATAACATTTAAAACCCTTTGTGGTCTTACAGTTCATGTTATTTGTACCTGAAGTATATGCTATATCTATCTCCAGGTAAACTTGCTGATGTGTTGTAAATGGTGAAATGGAAAATGGGTTATACTTGTTTAGCGTCAATCAAGGTGTGTCCAATTTCTTTGTCAGGTAACGGTGGAGGGCCAGGTGTTTGAGCCGCAAAGCCCTCGAAACGAAATGTGCTCGCATACCTCCCTAAATATCGAATGCTGTACAACTAACAAACTAATCACAAGAGTGTAAGTAAAAAAACTGATAAAATAATAAGTTAAATAGTGGAGTTCACATAGTTTAACCCACAACAAAACACATTTTAAATACCGTAAGATAATGCGTCAGTACTTGCATATTTCGCAGAAAATGTCGTCTTCTCAACAGTCTTCTTTGTTGGTGTAGACAGGTGAAAGAAAATAAAAACAACCCAAGCAAAGCCAAATATTGCGTGCGACGGTATTTTGGAAGTAAAAACACATTTGTCTCACCTGTGTTATGGGAGTGCCGGTAAATGGCGATGGTTGATGACGTGGCGAATCTCAAGCGACGTCCGAATTCCGAACGCAATTGTTAACACTTTGCCATGACACTAATTTCTAAGGGCCAAAAAAAAGTGAAGTGAAGTGAATAATATTTATATAGCGCTTTTTCTCTAGTGACTCAAAGCGCTTTACATAGTGAAACCCAATATCTAAGTTACATTCAAACCAGTGTGGGTGGCACTGGGAGCAGGTGGGTAAAGTGTCTTGCCCAACGACACAACGGCAGTGACTAGGATGGCGAAAGCGGGAATCGAACCTGGGGCGGAGGCATGGTTGTGGGCGTGGTTCTGACGGGGGGCGTGGCATATATATATATATATATATATATATGTATGAGATACTTGAATTTCTGTGAATTCTAGCTATAAATATTTATTTTACTATATGTATAAATAAATAGTTGAATTTCCAACGACACCTATCAAATCATAAAAAAACAGTTGTTCTACTAACTGTACTGTGCTTGCTGGTTACTAAAAAAAAACACTTACCTTTCACTATTTGAGTAACCTTTTTTCTGCCTTTTGCGTATTGGCAAGCGATCTCCGAATCCAGGAACATCCTTCACGGATTTATTGTAGACATTCGCAAATGAGAATGGGATGTTGCTTCCAGCTATCAGCATAGCCATCTTTGTCTCAGCATAAGTTACACCATCGGGTCTCCATTTTGCGAGGTGGGCCATAATACTGGGTTGTGAACAATGCTGCGCTGCGGACTCTTTGTGCTTCGCTGACCGTTCATGGCTGAGTATAACCATTCGGCCGCCAGTTCAATGGAGAAGTCTGTTCTACAAAATTTACAGGCAACATATCCCTTTCCCTTTGAACTCTCCTGGATAAACTGAAATTCTTGTTTCCAATCGTTCTGGAACTTGCAAGCGTATTTCTTCATTTTGCTCATCGACGGTGTAATATATTGGGTTGGAGTCAATAACCAGGCGACGTGATGAAGTTACGTCTCTTTACTGTGGGCTTCAGAACAGACTCCCTAATGCATGTTCCTTGACTGCACTTAAATGTAGAATATATTTACATTCTATTCTATGTACAGCAGATGGCAGTATTGTCCTGTTTAAGAGGGTCACAACATTGTTGTCCCGGGAGGTTTTCGGGAGAGGCGCTGAATTCCGTGAGTCTCCCGAAAAATCCGGGAGGGTTGGCAAGTATGGTTATGGTGTCTGCTGCCGTTTTTTTTTTATTTTAGGTAAAGATTTTAGTTTTTTTATGTATATAGAAAAATAATGTTGCACTCTTCTAATATGCCCCATCAAGTGGGACATGTCTGCTGCATGTTTCAAAACATAGCAAAATGCCACAGACAGGAGCATGATAACATGAATGTGCAATAAATGAGTGTCTCTATGGTAAAAGCCGCAGTAGTACTCCCGTCCAAAGGCAAAACCCAGTAACTCAATTTCGGTTAAAACTGAGCTGATAATAATTTTGGAGTTCCTAGGTGATATGCTTTACATTAGTGTATGCAATATTGTAATTTGTTGGGTAAGTAAGCTGTTACGCGCATGGCAGGACCTAGCAACTACCACATAACCGCGTAGATACAACAGAAAAACCTAGTATCTCAAGGGACCAGTCAAAGCTTCTTTGTCAGTCGTCTTATTGTCTTTAATGAGACATTTGCACGAATGGGGTCAACCTGATTATGTGATATTATGGCACGAGGGGATATTTGGAAGATTGGCCCAGGACGTTGCAAGCACCTTCATTAAATGTATTGTTCTTGATTCTTCCCCTTGCATACTCTTTTTGGCAGATAACTGTGGAGGTCAAAATAAAAACTGGACGCTGTACACAGCTCTTGCCCAATGTGCAAACGCAGAATGGGGCCCACCCGAGATTGTGATCAACTATCTGGAGAAAGGGCACATGTTCATGAGAGCAGATTCAATCCATGGCTCAATCGGCAAGAAAATGAAATCTCAAGAAAACATCTATACGTTTGATGACTTTGTAGATCTTTGTAAAACAGCATCAAGATAGATTGGTTTTCCTTTGTTTTCTCAAAATCAGCTAGAAGTGTGTTACTAGGTTTTGCCTTTGGACGGGAGAGTAGATAGTAGTTAAATCCTCATTTAAATAAGATGGCCTGCATATGCTATCAATTGTACACACAGTCCTCTATCTAATAGTGCACTTCATTTAAAAATTTGCTCTTTCAACCTGGTCAGTGTCCTTGTGGTTAGAGTGTCCGCCCTGAGACTGGAAGTTCGCGAGTTCAAACCCCGGCCGAGTCATACCAAAGACTATAAAAATGGGACTCATTGTCTCCCTGCTTGGAATTGGGGGTTAAAATCACCAAAATGATTCCCGAGCGGAGCCACCGCTGCTGCTCACTGCTCCCCTCACGTCCCAGGGGGTGAACAAGGGGATAGGTCAAATGCAGTGGGTAATTTCACCTCACCTAGTGTGTGTGACTATCGTTGGTACTTTAACTTTATAGTTTGCCCACGCTCTTCCGCACACAGTACTTGGATCCTAGTAGTATCCATAGTGTTTTGTATTATTAAATGACCCCACAATTGCAAAAACCTAAAAATGTTGTGTTTATGTAAAAAAATGTTTTACGTACGCACATCTGTGTGCATTTTGATACTCTCGTTGCTTCTGTGTTCACATGTTGACTTCAATGCTGAATTCATCATCTTCAAACTGATCAAAAGCCTAAATCCCTGAAACTGTCCATCATCCTTCCCTCTAGTCTCACTCTTGCCACTCTGTAGAGGGTCCAAATCCACTGGCCACTCTAGACCTGACATGCCCACTCGCGTTGAACTCTCTCTAGCTAATCCGTGTGTATGTTTTCAATTACATATCAGGGTCTGGAGAGCAAGTGGACAGTAAGCTCTCTGGCCCTGCCTAGAAAACATGTTTCCCTCTTGCCCTAAATATCAACTGAAGAAGCGAGAGGAATAGGGGAGTGAGTTCATATTAGGCTTGAAACAAAGCAAAAATAACAACAAAATGTAGGTCAAATATTCCGCATTTTAAAGCCGCGCAAGTAGATTTTGCCCAGGAGGAATAATAACGTCTAAATGAGACCGGCGGATTTGCCTGACTGCTGCTGCTCTCGGCCACCGGGGACGAGCCGACACGCAGAGAGGATGACTCACTCGTATATTCTGTCACACATCTTGGCTCCAAGTGAGCACAGATGAGAAAACAACCTGAGGATGGACATCGTGTTCGACAGTCACCTGTTGCTATTAAATTAGTTCCTCACAGGGAAAACGTGTATAGAATAAATATTGACACTGGATGAGCAGATTCAAATAAAGGGGCTGTTGCTGAAGTTGCGAGCCGTATATCCTGCCTTCTTCCTGGTCCAACCATGTACGCAACACCCATGTCATATGAGGCTGTCTGGCAATCATGGCAAGAAAGCCATGACTGGCAGATAGACCGCCGAGCATTTCATTCATCCCCAAAAAGCAATATATATTCTTTTCCATTTTCACCCCCTGCCAATTAGTGGTTTTTAATGACTTCCTGTCATGCGCCCAAAGGGAACAACATTTTTTTTGCGCATTGAAATCATTCTGAGAACCGGATTATATGTTGTTTGATCTGTATATGTTAAGATATTTGACCAGTTTTTGTCCAGAAAGAGCTTATTCTATCTAAGGCAGGGGTGTCACAGTCAAGGCCCACAAATTAAAGGCCTACTGAAATTAAATGTTCTTATTCAAACGGGGATAGCAGGTCCATTCTATGTGTCATACTTGATCATTTTGCGATATTGCCATATATTTGCTGAAAAGATTTAGTAGAGAACATCGACGTTAAAGTTTGAAACTTTGGGTCGCTAATAAAAAAGCCTTGCCTTTACCGGAAGTCGCTGACGATGACGTCACAAGGGTGAGGAGTCCTCAAGTCCTCACATTGTTTATAATATGAGCCTCCAGCAGCAAGAGTTATTCGCACCGAGAAAACGATAATTTCCCCATTAATTTGAGCAAGGATGAAAGATTCGTGGATGACGATATTGATAGCGAAGGACTAGAAAAAAAAAAAAAAGTTTTTTAAAAAAGGCGATTGCATTGGGACAGATTCAGATGTTTTTAGCCACATTTACTAGGATAATTGTGGGAAATCCCTTATCTTTCTATTGTGTTGCTAGTGTTCTAGTGATATTAAATAGTACCTGATAGATGGAGGGGTGTGTCCACTGGTGTCTTGACGCCAGTCTCTGAGGGAAGTCGACGGCAGCTGCATGGACGGCGCAAGCTCAGCTGATCTCCGGTAAGAGGCGACTTTTTACCACAATTTTCTCACTGAAACCTGCTGGTTGACAAGTGGTCGGGAGCCTTGTTTGCTTGACCGCTCTGATCCATAGTAAAGCTTCACCAATGGGAATTTTAAACAATGAAATACTGTGTGTTTGTGTGGCTAAAGGCTAAAGCTTCCCACATCCATCTTTCTACTTTGACTTCTCCATTATTAATTGAACAAATTGCAAAAGATTCAGCAACACAGATGTCCAGAATACTGTGTAATTTTAGCCGCAAATGGTGTTGCGCTTGTATGTCCCCTGCAACCCGGGACGTCACGCGCATGCGTCGTCAGTCCACGACGTTTTCAACAAGAAACTCCGCGGGAAATTTAAAATTGTAATTTAGTAAACTAAACCGGGTGAATTGGCATGTGTTGCAAGGTTAATATTAGATCATTGATATACAAACGATAGAGACTGCGTGGTGGGTAGTATTGGGTTTCAGCAGGCCTTTAATCATCTATTTTATGTTATTATCATTAGATCCGGCCTGCAGGCCACAGCTGCCTGCTGCTGTTTTGCCCGCACCACTACTCCATCAGTGTTGGCGCTAGGTGAACCCATCATGTCATAAATCAATCAAAGTTTATTTGTATGGCCCTAAATCACAAGTGTCTCAAAGGGCTGCACAAGCCATAACGAAATCCTCGGCCCAGATACAACATCAAGGCAAGAAAAAAACTCTATCCGATGGGATACAATGAGAAACCTTGGAGGGGACTGCAGATTGCTACCCGCGTCGAGTGGATCTAGTTAATATTGTAAGAGTCTAGTCCATAGTGGGCCCAGAAGGAGATCAACAACGCCAACTAACGACGGGATTCTTGTAACCTAAATGTTTGCTTGCAACTTAAAGCAGAAGAATTGGCTGGGAGACCGCTCTTACCTCAAAACACTCTTAAATTGAGGTACTACTATTTGATAATCACAGCTACCGTATTTCCTTGAATTGCCGTCGGGGCGCTAATTAATTTAAAACCTCTTCTCACTCCGGCGTTTACCAAAGGCAAACGGTAAAGGCAAGCATGCGCTAATTATTTTAACCTCGTCTCACTCCGGTGCTTACCAAAGGCATGCGGTAAATTTAGACCTGTGCTTATAAATTTGAGTGTGATGTAAGGATACCATCATGAAAAGCACATTTAATGTAAAAAAAATGTTATCATGGTCTTACCTTTACTTATAAAGGAAGTCCATGCGCAGATCCTTCTCATCAAAAGCATCGATCACTTGTTTATAGAAGTCTTCCTTATCTTTCTTCAGTTTTTAAAGTCTCTCTGTCTCAATGGAGATCTTCCTTTATTACCTCCTGCTTCGATTGAAAGTCCAGTTTAGATAACTGTTTTATTTTAGATATGTAATCCTTCATGTTAAAAGTGCAAGCGAGAGGAAAAGATAAACGATTGCTGCTCACTCTTGCTACTTGTTGTCACTTCTTCTGCAGCCGAGTAGTCGCAAGAAGGATCACTAGCGCCTTCTACCACCAGGAGGCGGGAGTCATTTAATGACTCATACTTGACACAAGCAACTACGGTATATTAATAAAACATAGCTGTTTACTGTTCTTTTTAACATATTCAATAGCTTGGACCTTAAATACTACTGAATAGCTCTTAATCTTCTTCCCTTTATGGGATTTTAAATGATTGAAATCAGCATTCTCCATTTTGAAAATGATGACAGGTGAAGTGTCACTCGTGACGCGACGAGTTTGACCCGGCGGAAATTCTAGGCATATGCTAATTATTTGGTGAAACGAGTTTGACCTGGCAGAAATTCTGAACATGCGTTAATAAAAATATTATTTTGCGAAACGAGTTTGACCCGGCGTTAATCCTGAGCCGGCGGTAATGCTAAGCATGCGCTAATTATTTTGCAAAACGAGTTTGACCCGGCAGTAATTCTAGGCAGGCGCATACCATATACCCTGCGGCAATTCAAGGAAATACGGTATGTATAAAATGGCCAGGTGTTTACATGAACATAGGCACCGATCCCGTGGGTGCTTCAGGGCCCGGGCACCCACTAGGCATTGATGGCAAATTCTGTTTCACCACCAAGCAAAAAACGCGCATGTTTTAGGTTTTGTACTTAAGTCCTATTATTCTAAAGTAACACTACCCACCTCTGCTTATAATTATTACAATTGTTTTCATTTTCCAGTTGGAACAATCAGTCCCATTCAGTTTGCAACTGTTTAATTTTATATCTACAATGTGAACAACATATAACAACTATTAAATGTTAAGTATATTGATTAGCCATTGTTCACCCTTTTCTGAGTTATGTATCAACAGCTACACTACAAAAAGTCAGTGTTCAAAAACAAGAAAAAAAAATACAAAAATTATGAGTATTTTATTTGAACTAAGCAATATTATCTGCCAAAAGAACAAGAATATTCAGCTTGTCCAGACTTTCTAAAACAAGTACAATTAGCAAACCTCGCTGAATCCAAAAATACCTTAAAATAAGTATATTCTCACTAATAACAAGTGCACTTTTCTTGGTAGAAAAAAAATGAGACTTTTTAACTCAATATGTTGAAAAAATATTCTTAAATTAAGTAAATGCTAGTGCCATTATCTTGACATAATGATATGCGCTTGGCATCATTATTTTTTTTTTCATGCTTGAAGTAAGTTTGATCACATTACACCTGTACTGGCTCACCTGCATTGGCTTCCTGTGCACTTAAGATGTGACTTGAAGGTTTTATTACTTACGTATAAAATACTACACGGTCTAGCTCCATCCTATCTTGCCGATTGTATAGTACCATATGTCCCGGCAAGAAATCTGCGTTCAAAGAACTCCGGCTTATTAGTGATTCCTAAAGCCCAAAAAAAGTCTGCTGGCTATAGAGCATTTTCCGTTCGGGCTCCAGTACTCTGGAATGCCATCCCGGTAACAGTTCGAGATACTACCTCAGTAGACGCATTGAAGTCTCACCTTAAAAGTCATTTGTATACTCTAGCCTTTAAATAGACCTCCTTTTTAGACCAGTTGATCTGCCGCTTCTTTTCTTTTTCTCCTCTGTCCTCCCCTCCCTTGTGGAGGGGGTCCGGTCCGATGACCATGGATGAAGTACTGGCTGTCCAGAGTCGGGACCCAGGATGGACCGCTCGTCGAGACCCAGGATGGACCACTCGCCTGTGTATCGGTTGGGGACATCTCTACGATGCTGATCCGACTCCGCTTGGGATGGTTTCCTGTGGACGGGACTCTCGCTGCTGTCTTGGATCTGCTTTGAACTGAACTCTCGCGGCTGTGTTGGAGCCACTATGGATTGAACTTTCACAGTATCATGTTAGACCCGCTCGACATCCATTGCTTTCGGTCCCCTAGAGGGGAGGGGGGGTTGCCCACATCTGAGGTCCTCTCCAAGGTTCTCATAGTCATCATTGTCACCGACGTCCCACTGGGTGTGAATTTTCCTTGCCCACTGGGTGTGAGTTTTCCTTGCCCTTATGTGGGTTCTACCGAGGATGTCGTAGTCGTAGTGGTTTGTACAGTCCTTTGAGACCTTTGTGATTTAGGGCTATATAAATAAACATTGATTGAAGTAAGAAATGATTACTTTAAAAAAGTAGTTTTATACTTGTGAGTGTTGATGACACAGCTTTGCATCAGTTGATAATTTTAGTTTCCAGCCTGTTTTACTAACTATAAGTCATAAAATCTCAGCGACAAGATGTAATATCTTACTGAGATAATTTAGGACCAAAACACTTAAAAACAAGTAAAACTCTCCAACATAAAATCTGCTTAATGACAAGAAAGTTCTTATCACACAGAAAATAAGCAAATATCACCCATATTTGAGATATTTATTTTACTAGTATTTCAGTTTTTGCAGTGTGATGATAATAAATAATAATAATAGTGTTGGCCTGTATGGAACACATGGATGAGGTCGCGACTTGTCCAGGGTGTACGCCGCCTTCCGCCCGAATCCAGCTGGGATAGGCTTCAGCACCCCCCGCGACCTCGAAAGGAACAAGCGGTAGTAAATGGATGGATGGATAGAACATGATGATTGGGCTAAAAATGACATTTGTTGCTTTTGTCCACACAAACTTTCCCTTTTATTGTTGCGACTGAGGAGAAACATCCTTTTTGCCTGGAAGTCATGATTGTTGCAGAGCAAAGTGATGACAGAACTGACAGCAAATGTGTTGCAATGATTTCAAACAGAAAGTGAGAGCAGATTGGGAACGTTCCTGTGAAAACACTGCATGCTACATATTGACAGCCAATGAAATTCCAATTTTTAGTGGTTTTGCAAGAAAACAATCATGAAACGAAGACGAGCGTCCATGCAGGGGCAAAAACGAGCTGAAAGCGAAAGTGAAAGCAAAGTCAGTTCAAAATTTAAGTGGCACACTTTATTCAAAATTGAAATCCTTCCTTGTACTTTGTGGGACACTGACCACATGTATCCATCGATCCATTTCTACCACTTGTCCCTTTTGGGGTTGCGGGGGGTGCGGTTTACCCTGGACAAGTCGCCACCGCATTGCAGGGCCAACACGGATGGACAGACAACATTCACACTCACATTCACACACAAGGGCCAATTTTTTAATGTTGCTGTGGAAGACTTTCCCTTGTGGGTTCTTTTCGGACCAATATAAAGGCTGCGGAGCCCGGCTGTCAGGTTTACAAGTCTCTTTTATTTTGCTCTTTTGTGCAATCGCCGTATTGTTCGTGTTTCCTCTGGCTTGTCTGTGTGTCAGCTCTCTCTTTCCTTCCCCCCCACATGGTCTCCGACGCTGCAAATAAAGAGACAGGTGATTAGATAACTCGTTCCAGCTGAGATATCCACTCACCTGTCAGTTGTTTCACAGCCGGCTCCTGTACATGCCCTGCCCACAGGGAACGCACGGACCACCCCCCTTCCACAGTTGCCAATCAACCTATCCCCAGGTACATGTTTTTGGCGGTGGGAGAAAGCCGGAGTACCCGGAGGGAACCCACGCAGTCACGAGGAGAATATGAAAACTCTACACAGAAAGCTCCTGAGCCCGGGATTGAACCCAGGTGTGGAGAGACGGAGCCGATGAGCCAACGGCAGCATAGGACAGACAGCAGTCCTACCCGAGATGGTAGCCAGGAGGCTGAGCATTCAGCGGAGCGGAGAGGCGGGGAGCACTTGGAACGATGCTGCAGCAATCCGAGTCAGGTGCGAAAACGATACACCTGCTCTCAATCCCTGCATCTTCTGCTGCAGCATAAAAGGGGAGAGGGAGGAGCAATCGTGGCAGAAGAAGGAGAAAAAACAACCGACAACGAAGACGACGAGAGCGACCAGGAGAGAGATGAGTCCCCGCGGAAGACGCAGCCACCGGCCATCGAAAGGCGCGCCGAGACAAGCAGGAAGAGAGGTCGCGCTAGAAATTGGCGCGACCGTCTGGAACCAAAACTTGTTCATTGAAATAATAAACGAGAGTCAAACCTGCTACCATGCGTCTTGCATCGATGGTCCTTGCTACCCACACGATGACGGCTGGAGACCGGTCACACCAGGACTACTCAGGACTTTCGTATTGTTCACCGCGCTGCCCTGACCTCATGTATTAGAGCAAAATAAATATTGTTTTAGTTTAAGCAAAAAGTGCTGCCAGTGCCAGAGCGACGACACCAGCTGATTTTTCAATGTTTTCACTTTTTTACTTCCTTTTGGAACAAAACCCTCATATTGTTATTAAATATTCTTATCGTAGCATATTTTGCACTTGTCAGACCTGCCGACATAGCCTCAGAAAAGTAGCGTCAGATTTACCGCCCGTCCGAGCACCCACTGGCAGAAATGTAGATCGGCGCCTATGTGCATGAACTATGTCATGTATCCTATTGCTGCATTTGTCCAGTATGGAAATTGTTGAAAGATGTGAGGAGAAGCCAGCGCATGCATTTTTTTCTTTGAAGTTTACAGTTCCAGTTCTTTGGCATCGTATTCTTCTCCCCCTCTCTGTCACTGTTCATTATTCAACGTTATTCAGGAAACTGCTTTTGGACTCGGTAGACCTTCAGTCGAACCCGTCCTCTCACCCAAACACTCCCTCTTTGCATTTTTCCTCACTTCTCTTCATCTCTCCGCCCACATGCTTCCCACAACCTGATGAAGAGTCGCCCTGACAGGCTCATCAATAACGCAAAGAATCTTAAACCAACCCCCGGCCTCAGCCATGAGATGTTCATATTTCAGATGCAGATCTCTCACTTCTGGATGATTTCAATCTGGCACCGCAAAGCTTTTTGTCGCATCTTATCGTCTCTCGCCGAAAGTGGTCTTTTCCCAGCTGACACCAGCGACGCTCCTCTTTTCATTTAGTCTTGCTTCTCTTCAGCCGCGAACTAAAACAGGGAGGGATGGCTCGGTTGTCGGCTTCTCCTTTCTTACACTTCCTCTTCCTCTCCCATCGGCGTCTCCTTCCATCAAGAAGCGTGCACTTCAAAAAAACGTCTCATCACATCAAGTAGAGCAGCATCTGTGCAGCAGAGAGACACAAAGGGAACGAAAAAGAAAGCTCCGAGAGTGCAGATGATAAGTAACATCAATGTATGGACGACTTGGAGAAGAATAAAACTTTGCCACTATTTTACCTCATTTTGCGCCAAATTAAGTTCTTTTACCAAAGTTTTCTGTTCCTAAAAGACAATTTGATTTGAACCTCTGTGGCAACCTAATAATCTTCCTGCTCATTCTTCATGTTTGTAGAGGCACATGGATGACGCAGAGCAAACAATTGTGGAGGAGGTGAGATCTTAAATGTCCTTTTTTATATGGGCATAATTACAGTGATGAACACATGCAGGAGAGGCTACCAGACAGGAAATAAGGAGAATTTACATAGCATGTGACCTACAATGGTCCAATGATTTTTGGAATAAGGGCAGCATGGTGGAAGTGATGTCGCCTATGCTCAAACCTCTCTGCATGGCGCTCTGCTCTCCCTTTGCCTGTGCGGGTTTTCTTTTCCCACAGTCCAAAAACAGGCACTTTTGAGTTGAGTTTATTTCAAACATGCACACATACAACATGAAACATTACATTTTCCAGTTTCTCTAGTCAACATGTTCGAAAAGGAGTAGGAAGAAGCAGAGCTTATTTAATCCTACCCCTTTTCTTTTACATAGCGGTTACCAACATTTGTTCACTTCCTGTTCCCAACTTATTCACAATATACTCCGTAAGTAATTAAAATAAATAAATACATAAATAATAATCGGTGATATAGTGTGATGAATAAGATTATCTAGGAAATAAATGGATGGATAAAATAAATTCAGAATGTTTATCACATGTTTTCTTCTTTGTACTTTGTAAACACTTCAAATTTGAAGAGTTTCTTGAAGTGGATCATATTAGTACATTGCTTGATTTCTTTGCTTAATCCATTCCATAATTTAATTCCACCTACAGATATACTGAAGGTCTTAAGCGTTGTGCGTGCGTACAAATGTTTTAAATTACAGTTTTCTCTAAGATTATATTTCACCTCTTTAGTTGAGAATTGTTGTACGTTCTTGGGTAGCAGGTTAAAATTTGCTTCTTGTATAATTTTAGCTGTTTGCAAATTCGCTATGTCATGGAATTTCAGTATTTTCAATTCAATAAATAAAGGTTTTGTATGTCCTTTATATCCAACATTATGTATTATTCTAACTGATCTTTTTTGTTACACCGTAAATCAGGGGTCACCAATGCAGTGCCCGCGGGCACCAGGTACCCCGTAAGGACCAGATGAATAGCCCGTTGGCCTGTTCTAAAAATAGCTCAAATAGCAGCACTTACCAGTGAGCTGCCTATATTTTTTAAATAGTATTTATTTACTAGCAAGCTGGTCTCGCTTTGTTCGACATTTTTAATTCTAAGAGAGACAAAAATCAAATAGAATTTGAAAATCCAAGAAAATGTTTTAAAGACTTGGTCTTCACTTGTTTAAATAAATTCATTTATTTTTTAACTTTGCTTCTTATAACTTTCAGAAAGACAATTTTAGAGAAAAAATACAACCTTAAAAATAATTTTAGGATTTTTAAACACATATACCTTTTTACCTTTAAATTCCTTCCTCTTCTTTCCTTACAATTTAAATAAATGTTCAAGTATTTTTTTTTATTGTAAAGAATAATAAATACATTTTAATTTAATTCCTAATTTGAGCTTCTACTTTTTTCGACGAAGAATATTTGTGAAATATTTCTTCAAACTTATTATGATTAAAATTTTTAAAAAAATCTGGTAAATCTAGAATATCTGTAGAATCAAATTCTAATTTTATTTCAAAGTCTTTTGAATTTCTTTTACATTTTTTGTTCTGGCAAATCTAGAAGAAATAAGAATTTGTCTTTGTATATATGTAATATAGCTTGGTCCAATTTGTTATATATTCTAACTAAGTGCAGATTGTATTTTATTCTATTTAAAACATGACATCACAATTCTAAAATTAATCTTAATCAGGAAAAAATACTAATGATGTTCCATAAATATTTTTTTTAATTTTTAAAAAAAGATTCAAAATAGCTAGTTTTATTAATAATAACATAGAATTAAAGGTAAATTGATCAAATTGGCTATTTCTGGCAATTTATTTAAGTGTGTATCAAACTGGTAGCCCTTCGCATTAATCAGTACCCAAGAAGTTGCTCTTGGCTTCAAAAAGGTTGGTGACCCCTGCCGTAAATGAATAAAATGTAATGAGTGTGAGTTTTCCTTGCCCTTATGTGGGCCCTACCGAGGATGTCGTAGTGGTTTGTGTTGTGGTTTGTGCAGCCCTTTGAGACAATAGTGATTTAGGGCTATATAAATAATCATTGATTGATTGATTGATATGGTAACATTAGCAAGTGTGAATGTTAGTTTGTCTATACTTGCCCTGGGATTGGCTGGTGGCCACTCCAGTGTACCACCCAAAGTCTCTAACAAGGAGTGCCTTAGGAATGGGTACCGAATGAACGTATGTGAATTCACATTCACATAAAATCAAACAGTGCCATACGTGTATACCTTTTTTTGCACACTGTAAAAAAAAAAACTCACATTTTAGGGTCAAATACTAGCAACAGTGGTTGTCAGGAATTCATTATAGGAAATACAGTCAAGATGCATCAAAAATTACAGAATGGTGATGTTAAAAGCTGTTAATTTTACAGTTGATACTGTTTTTGTTTAAGGTAAATTACAATGAAAAAAAAATGTATTGTTAACCTCTTTACAAAAAAACCCTATATAATTTACGGTAAAATAGTGGCAGCTGTGTTTGCCAGGAATTTACAGTAAAACAAATTATGTTGCCAGTTAGCTTGTATGTATTTAGAGGTGGCAGGAAACTTTGCACAGAAAGACCCTATTCACTGTGAGACGTGAGCGTTAACCACTGCCCCGCTGTGCAGCCCTCTTCCCCATACTAGTATCTGCAACAATGCCTGTGTTTCCGAGACATGAAGATTTTAACTTAATGAGGCCCATAGGACTGTTCCCTCAATCTCTGAAACCACTTGTCACAAAAATACAAGAAACATTTAGTACTGTGACAAACTATTTTGGATTTTACGTTGTTTTACGGTTGCTATTTAACAATTGCTTGGCATAGTTTTTACATTACTTTTTTTTACAGTGCACGTGAAGTCACTTCCGGTTGCAGACTTGGCATCAGCTCAATCACTTGGAGGGCAAACAAGCATAAGCTGGACTGCCTCAATTGTCCATAACTCCAACTTATTTAGTAACGCCTTACTTTAATACGTCCCTTTGTTTTTAGTAACAAGTAATCTAACACGTCACTATTTTCAAACAATCATGTTGCTTATCTACTCGGCATGATCTACTGAGATCCGAATACCACACGCTAAACAGGGTGTGCAAACTATAAAATTGCACGTATAAATTGGTGTGTTTGCATGTGATGTAATTTGACTGCACGTGCAATTTACAACAGGTGCAGACCGCCTTATTTAAATGATGTTTTTGTGTTTACTGCACATTCATGATATCATGCGCCTACCAGTGGCATTTTGCAAAAATTTCAAAAATGCAGCTAACAAATATAATATGGGCCACTTTTTACGAGCATTTTAGATGCAGTTCTGCAATGCATCTACAATGAACCCACTTTTTTTACTGCACTAAAGGTGACTCCAAAACGCATGAATTAAATTTGTTTTAATCAACCCCTCTAATGGGGAACTGAAGTTGTTTAGGTGAATTTTGCCTATCATTCACAATCCTTATGCTAGACAAAGACGGTATAGCTCGGTTGGTAGAGTGGCCGTGCCAGCAACTTGAAGGTTCCAGGTTCAATCCGATCTTCCGCCATCCTAGTCAATGCCGTTGTGTCTTTTGGCAAGACACTTTACCTACCTGCACCCAGTGGCACGCGCACTGGTTTAAATGTAAATGTAAGGGTTAAAACCAAAAAAGGGTGGTTGCAAACCAGTGTCTGTGCGTGTCTTTTTTGTCTCCTCTGGATCTAAATTGGCTGTCAAAGTTAACCAACTTGTCAATTTATGTCCACATAATTTTACTATCCAGGTGTGAGACATAATTTATGATCTAAACAAACTTTTACAAGCTCAGAGGCAAAAAAACAGCTCACCAAGTTATTAACTTTAGCGCATATAAAAACAATATTGCTAATACTAATACTTGGAATGTAAATGGAGCTTTGTTGTTGCTTTTTGGATGGTTAGTTATGCGGTTTTATGGTAGGAATAAATGCAATGACATCATGGCTTCCTTTGGCGCCATTGAAAGCGCACTTTTGTTTATGTTTAAAAAGGAGTTACAATGCCTAAAAAAAAAAAAACATGTGTGCTTGTCTCTCATAAGGATTTTTGAATTATAAGCAAAAAAAGTAACAAAAATCCAGTTCCCTTTTAAGTCATCCTGCAGCGAATATATTACAAAATTGTATTACTAAATAAACAATATGTGTAGAATTTAGATTTTTGACAAGCATATATGTCTGAACTGCAGCCTTCTTTCCCACAGCTGTGTCACTGTCAGTTTGCACATACTATTCAGGCATTCTAAATAAAAACGCAAAACCCTTCCAGAACAATTTAAGTCTTGATAAATCACAGTGTGTGCGCTAAATCATTATATTCGTATTTTCTCCTCCCAGTATTGTGGGGTTCTGCTGATCAGCATATATTCTGCATGTGAAGACGGACAAAATGGATTGCACTGATTTTCATCTCTTAAAGGGGAAGATTATCACCAGACCTATGTGAGCGTCAATATATACCTTGATGTTGCAGAAAAAAGACCATATATTTTTTTAACCAATTTCCGAACTCTAAATGGGTGAATTTTGGCGAATTAAACGCCTTTCTATTATTTGCTCTCGGAGCGTTGTGACGTCACCTAGGTAGTCAACCGCCATTTTCTCAAACACATTACAAACATCGAGTCAAATCAGCTCTGTTATTTTCCGTTTTTTCGACTGTTTTCCGTACCTTGGAGACATCATGCCTCGTCGGTGTGTTGTTGGAGGTTGTAACAACACGATCAGGGACGGATTCAAGTTGATTTACGTAGAATGTGCATCGATTAGCACGGCATGCTAATCGATGCTAACATGCTATTTAGGCTAGCTGTATGTACATTTGTAGCTATATTTGCATCCAGCCTTTCCCTCCACCCACATTTAATGTCGAACAAACACTTACCAATCGACGGATTTAAGTTGCTCTAGTGTCACAAGATGCGAAAGTCCCGATCGTTTGGTCTGCACATTTTACCGGCGATGCAAAGGCAAACATGGCACAGAGATGTATGGATATCCTGCAGATGCATTTCCAACGATAAAGTCAACAAAATCACAAAGGTGAGTTTTGTTGATGTTATTGACTTATGTGCTAATCAGACATATTTGGTAGCGGCATGACTGCCTGCTAATCGATGCTAACATGCTATTTAGGCTAGCTGTATGTACATTTGTAGCTATATTTGCATCCAGCGTTTCCCTCCACCCACATTTAATGCCAAACAAACACTTACCAATCGACGGATTTAAGTTGCTCCAGTGTCACAAGATGCGAAAGTCCCGATCGTTTGGGCTGCACATTTCACCGGCGATGCTAAGGCAGAAATGGCCGACTAGCGTCAATAGCTATTCGCTCAATAGCTTCAGTTTCTTCTTCAATTTCGTTTTGGGCATCTGCCTCCATACTCCAACCATCCGTTTCAATACATGCGTAATCTGTTGAATCGCTTAAGCCGCTGAAATCCGAGTCTGAATCCGAGCTAATGTCGCTATATCTTGCTGTGCTATCCGCCTGGATAGCATGTATATCACTGGATGACGTCACAAGAAAATGGACGGTGGCTTCACAGATAGCGAAAATCAGGCACTTTAAAGCCTTTTTTCGGGATATTCCACAATGGGTAAAATTTTGAAAAAAACTTTGAAAAATAAAATAAGCCACTGGGAACTGATTTTTATTGGTTTTAACCCTTCTGAAATTGTGATAATGTTCCCCTTCAAAGGGGAACTGCACTTTGTTTTACACATTTTTCCCATCGTGTACAATCATTCTGACTTGTAAATAAACGTAAATGAAAGTCCGTTTACAGCGGAGCTAATGGGAGTGAAGTGAATTATATTTATATAGCGCTTTTCTCTGGTGACTCAAAACACTTTACATAGTGAAACCCATTGTCTGAGTTACATTTGAACCACTTTGGGTGGCACTGGATGGCAGAAGCGGGGATCGAACCCGGAACCCTCAAGTTGCTGGCACGGCCACTCTACCAACTGATCCAGACCACCCCATATCTATTTCGCTCATTAAATACGATAAATAACCATTCAAAAATGTTGGGACTTGAATATTAAGCAATTATTGGTGATATTAATATTATGAGCGCTAATGCAGACAAACTATTTATAGCCGCGCCGTGATCACAAGCTTGTGAGTCTATGTTTACATCATCAAGTGGTCTGCTGCTTTTTCGCTTCCCAGCTGCCTGGAAGTTTATTATAGATCATTGGTAATGCATCTCACATGGATATAAGTCTGAGGAGGTAATCCGACAAGTTGGTCTACTTTGCAATTTAGAGCCCGGAAATGGCCAGAACGACATAAAAAGACAGCAGACATTGTACAGTAAGCGATTTCTTAATGTTTTTTGGCTCTCATAAAGTCTGCAGTGAGCAAAAATCAGTGATGAAGAAAAAAAAGCAAAGGTTGTGATGCGTTTTTTTATATTATTGCGCCACATTTGATTAGAATGATAATATGTAAATATCAAATGTCATTAGAAATGTTCCCGTTACAACATTACATTTATATTTACTGCATGTATTAAAAAAACTTAATGAAGGTGTTTTTTTAAGGGCTTTATAGGCGGAATTGCGCGGCTGCCATAGGCTCTATTGTAAGC
This sequence comes from Nerophis ophidion, assembly GCF_033978795.1. Taxonomy (NCBI): domain Eukaryota; kingdom Metazoa; phylum Chordata; class Actinopteri; order Syngnathiformes; family Syngnathidae; genus Nerophis; species Nerophis ophidion. Next base: position 54,864,894 of record NC_084613.1, read on the forward strand.
AGACTTTTGAGCGCATTTATTTAATATTTAGAATGCCAAAAAATAGATAAATAACATCTATCGTCATGTTTCTCATAATGATTGTGAACCATAGGCAAATGTAAAAAAAAAAAAAGCAGTTGCCCTTTAGGAGACACAATCCTCTGCGCAGATCAGGCCCTTTGGGCGTTACCGTTTTTGTCTTTTTCCTAAGCAAAAATATATAATTTCTTTTTTCTTGCATCTCTGTGAATGACGGCATGCACGTGACAGTCATGTTTTCACCATGCCACGTGTCACCTTTCCAGCATGAGGAGAAGTCACGTGTAATAACGTGCTCTGGACTGTAAAACCTATATTTTTCCCCCATGATTTGAAGCCTGTGCTTGATAGTGAAGTGAATTATATTTATTTAGCGCTTTTTCTCTAGTGACTCAAAGAGCTTTACATAGTGAAACACAATATCTAATTTTTACATTTAAACCAGTGTGGGTGGCACTGGGAGCAGGTGGGTAAAGTGTCTTGCCCAAGGACACAACAGCAGTGACTAGGATGGCGGAAGCCGGAAGTGAACCTGCAACCCTCAAGTTGCTGGCACGGCCGCTCTACCAACCGAGCTATACCGTACGGCAGCTAATTTATGGAGTTTCACATGCCGCCAAAACAGTTTTTGCCTCTTCAAATTGACCCCAAAAGGGAATAAGCGGTAGAAAATGGATGGAAAATGGAAATTGTTCACATTAAATCAAATGCACTGACACGATCATTCAGTCAGCCAATTATCGCATAATGGGCTCACCCTTGTCATGGAGATTTCCCCTTTAATTTGAGCGAGGATGAAAGATTCGTGTTTTAGGATATTGATAGTGATGGACGAGAAAAAAAAAAAAAAACGCGATTGCATTGGGACGGATTCAGATGTTTTTAGACACATTTACTAGGATAATTCTGGGAAATCCCTTATCTTTCTATTGTTTTGCTAGTGTTTTAGTGAGTTTAACAGTACCTGATAGTCGGAAGGGTGTGTCCACGGGTGTCTTGAAGCCAATGTCTCAGTCGACGGCAGCTTTATGGATGGGGCAAGCTCAGCTGATCTCCGGTAAGAAGCGACTTTTTACCACAATTTTCTCACCGAAACTTGCTGATTGACCGCGCTCTGATCCATAGTAAAGTTTTACCTCCGCAAATTTTAAACAAGGAATCACCGTGTGTTTGTGTGGCTAAAGGCTAAAACTTCCCAACTCCATCTTTCTACTTTGACTTCTCCAATATTAATTGAACAAATAGCAAAGGATTCAGCAACACAGATCACCAAAATACTGTGTAATTATGCCGTTAAAGCAGACGACTTTTAGCTGTGTGTGTGGGCAGCACTCATATTTCCTAACAGCCGTGACGTCACGCGTACACGTCATCATTACGCGACGTTTTTAAGAAAAGAGTCCCAGGAAATTTAAAATTGCAATTTAGTAAACTAAAAAGGCCGTATTGGCATGTGTTGCAATGTTAATATTTAATCATTGATATATAAACTATCAGACTGTGTGGTGGGTAGTAGTGGGTTTCAGTAGGCCTTTAAATTTTATGAAAATGAGCATCAACAAGTGGCTTTACTGCCAATATAGGAATAGAGCAGCTAAGTGAAAACATAAATTCATAATACCGTATTTTCCCGGCTGTAAGCCGCCACTTTTTTCCTACGCTTTTAACCATGCTGCTTAAAATACGGTACGGCTAATTTATATATATTTTTTATTTTGCTAACGGTCATATTGTTTGGTATTTAACAAATATTCTTTTATAGAACACCAACGGAGACACTGAAAAGGTGTGCTATTGTTTGTGCTACGGAGCCATCTTTTGGATGAGTTTGTTCATTTCAGGTGCTCCGAGTTAAAAGTATATTTCCTGTTTCGTTCTTTGAACCGGATGTATTTGTCCATAGCATTTCTGCTCAAAATGAGTATTCATTCATTACTCCGTTTGTAAATTTTACAATACAACAATCAATTTATACTTACTAAACCGTCTCATAGGAGTGTTGCATATAAGTATGTACAAAATCTGCCAAATCTTTGATTTAGACAGAATAATATCATACATTTTAGAATATTTGCATGCTTATGACATTACAGTATTTTGCTAATGCATTGTACATTTTCTCATTATTTTCACAGTAAAGTAATGTGTTATCTACATAGCATAACCTTAGTTATTTAGGTTATCGATCTACTGATAGTGTTGTTAGCATTAGCGAACATGGTAACACATTTACAAGTGTCTGTGTTAATATTATTAACTTACAATGTAATTTTATTTTTCATTGTTTCAGTTTTGTAAATTTACCAACACGTCACCGTGGAGTTATTGCGTCTGTTTAGTTAATTGGAGAGCTAGCATCCCCTGCTAGTGGGTCCATGTTCTTAAATTGTTTCTATTGCAACATTTTAAATTTTTTTTTTACCAATTGCGAGTTTTTATGTTTATGTTGTTTGTAGTTTGTACTTTTAACTACAGTGTGTGATTACTCCGGTTGTTGTTGTTTTATGTATTAATGAAACCTGTTTTTCCTGCTCTCTTGGCCATAAGGTCACTATTTGCAGAATAGATTTGAATCTCAATTAGTTTTTTTTTACCTGGTTAAATAAAGGAAAATTAAAAAAAAATACGTGACAAACACAATTTCTCCCGTCCAGAGGCAAAACCCAGTAACTCAATGATAATAATTTTGGAGTTCCTAGGTGATATGCTTTACATTAGTGTATGCGATATTGTAATTTGTTCCGTAAGTAAGCTGTTACGCGCATGGCAGGACCTAGCAACTACCACATAACCGCGTAGATATACAGAAAAACCTAGTATCTCAAGGGACCAATCGAAGCTTCTTTGTCAGTCGCCTTATTGTCTTTAATGAGACATTTGCACGTATGGGGGCCGACGGCCAACCTGATTATGTGATATTATGGCACGAGGGGATATTTGGAAGATTGGCCCAGGACGTTGCAAGCACCTTCATTAAATGTATTGTTCTTGATTCTTCCCCTTGCATACTCTTTTGGGCAGATAACTGTGGAGGTCAAAATAAAAACTGGACGCTGTACACGGCTCTTGCCCAATGTGCAAACGCAGAATAGGGCCCACCCGAGATTGTGATAAAATATCTGGAGAAAGGGCACCCGTTCATGAGAGCAGATTCAATCCATGGCTCAATTGGCAAGAAAATGAAAGCTCAAGAAAACATCTATACGTTTGATGACGTTGTAGATCTTTGTAAGACAGCATCAAGATAGATTGGTTTTCCTTTGTTTTCTCAAAATCAGCTAGAAGTGAGTTACTAGGTTTTGCCTTTGGACGGGAGATTTGAAAACAATCAAAGTATGTAAATAAACATTTACCAAATCATTTGTAGTGGTACATCTCTGCGGCATATAGTCCGGTGCAGCTAACATACTTACTAATTATTAATTTGCTGATTGCAGCTGAAATACCGGTGTGTTCTATAGCCCTGAAAATACAGTATATAGTTAATTCTAAGCTGCGTGGTAAACAACATGACTCCGCACATTAGGTTACTTAGAGACTTAAAATTGTGAGGGTAATTGTTTTTGTCGTTATGTGCCATGTGATTGGCTGACGACCTGTTCGAGGTGTATCCCACCGCTTGCCCCAAAACAGCTGGGCTCCAATAGCCTAGAATAGTGATTTTCAACTTTTTTTGAGCAGGGGCACACATTTTTACATTTACATAATCCTGCGGCACACCACCAACCAAAATGACACAAAATGACACTCTAACTCAGTACATAATACTTATAGTTAATAATATAGTTTCTAAATGTATTTATACTTATTAGAAAGGAGATTAAAGACAATGCGTCCCAGCTACAACTGGGTTATAGTAACACAGATACGACTGTATACACCGCGGATAGTGCAAATATCCAAAATAGTTTCTCTCGTTTTGATGAAATAACATTAGAAGAATTGTTACAACGTGTAAATGGAATAAAACAAACAACAAGTTTACTTGACCCACTTCCTGGGAAACTTATCAAGGACCTTTTTTTATTATTAGGTCCATCAGTGCTAAATATTATAAACTTATCACTTTCCTCGGGCACTGTTCCCCTAGCATTCAAAAAAGCGGTTATTCATCCTCTCCTTAAAAGACCTAACCTCGATCCTGACCTCATGGTAAACTACCGACCGGTGCCTCACCTTCCCTTTATTTCGAAAATCCTCGAAAAAATTGTTGCAGAGCAGCTAAATGAACACTTAGCGTTTAACAATCTATGTGAAACCTTTCAATCCGGTTTCAGGGCAAATCACTCGACTGAGACAGCCCTCGCAAAATTGACTAATGATCTATTGCTAACGATGGACTCTGATGCGTCATCTAAGTTGCTGCTCCTCGATCTTAGCGCTGCTTTCGATACCGTCGATCATAATATTTTATTAGAGTGTATCAAAACACGAATTGGTATGTCAGACTTAGCCCTGTCTTGGTTTAACTCTTATCTTACTGACAGGGTGCAGTGCGTCTCCCATAACAGTGTGACCTCGGACTATGTTAAGGTAACGTGGGGAGTTCCCCAGGGTTCGGTCCTTGGCCCTGTACTCTTCAGCATCTACATGCTGCTGCTAGGTGACGTCATACGCAAATACGGTATTAACTTTCACTGCTATGCTGATGACACCCAACTCTACATGCCCCTAAAGCTGACCAACACAGTCAGTTGGAAGCGTGTCTTAATGAAATTAAACAATGGATGTCCGCTAACTTTTTGCAACTTAACGCCAAAAAAACGGAAATGCTGATTATCGGTCCTGCTAGACACCGACCTCTATTTAATAATACAACTTTGACATTTGACAACCAAATAATAAAACAAGGTGACTCGGTAAAAAATCTGGGTATTATCTTTGACCCAACTCTCTCCTTTGAGTCACACATTAAAAGCGTTACTAAAACGGCCTTCTTTCATCTCCGTAATATCGCTAAAATTCGCTCCATTTTGTCCACTAAAGACGCCGAGATCATTATCCATGCGTTTGTTACGTCTCGTCTCGATTACTGTAACGTATTATTTTCGGGTCTCCCCATGTCTAGCATTAAAAGATTACAGTTGGTACAAAATGCGGCTGCTAGACTTTTGACAAGAACAAGAAAGTTTGATCATATTACGCCTGTACTGGCTCACCTGCACTGGCTTCCTGTGCACTTAAGATGTGACTTTAAGGTTTTACTAATTACGTATAAAATACTACACGATCTAGCTCCAGCCTATCTTGCCGATTGTATTGTACCATATGTCACGGCAAGAAATCTGTGTTCAAAAGACTCCGGCTTATTAGTGATCCCTAGAGCCCAAAAAAAGTCTACGGGCTATAGAGCGTTTTCCGTTCGGGCTCCAATACTCTGGAATGCCCTCCCGGTAACAGTTCGAGATGCTACCTCAGTAGAAGCATTTAAGTCTCACCTTAAAACTCATCTGTATACTCTAGCCTTTAAATAGACCTCCTTTTTAGACCAGTTGATCTGCCGCTTCTTTTCTTTCTCCTATGTCCCCCCCTCCCTTGTGGAGGGGGTCCGGTCCGATAACCATGGATGAAGTACTGACTGTCCAGAGTCGAGACCCAGGATGGACCGCTCGTCGGGACCCAGGATGGACCGCTCGCCTGTATCGGTTGGGGACATCTCTACGTTGCTGATCCGCCTCCGCTTGAGATGGTCTCCTGTGGACGGGACTCTCGCTGCTGTCTTGGATCCGCTTTGAACTGAACTCTCGCGGCTGTGTTGGAGCCACTATGGATTGAACTTCCACAGTATCATGTTAGACCCGCTCAACATCCATTGCTTTCGGTCCCCTAGAAGGGGGGGGTTGCCCACATCTGAGGTCCTCTCCAAGGTTTCTCATAGTCAGCATTGTCACTGGCGTCCCACTGGATGTGAATTCTCCCTGCCCACTGGGTGTGAGTTTTCCTAGCCCTATTGTGGGTTTTTCTGAGGATGTTGTAGTCGTAATGATTTGTGCAGTCCTTTGAGACATTTGTGATTTGGGGCTATATAAATAAACATTCATTGATTGATTGATACTCACCTAGTGTGAAACCTTGGGCCTGTTTCGATAACCACAAAAGGGATATCCTGGCAGAAATGGTAGAAAGACATACATGAAGCTCTTTCTCAACAGCTCTCAGTCTCTCTCTGTTTTTAGTTTTTATCACAGTCAAGGTTGAGAAGCTCAGCTCACATACAGTAGATATGTGGTTGAAAATGGGAGCAATGTCAAAATGGCTTTGTTGGCCAGAATGGGGAACTCCTTGGCAACAGATAACCAAAAACTGTCCAAAGGAAGATCAGCAAAGTTTAGCTTTAAACCCCGATCTTGTTTCAGTTCAATTAGTATTTACATTTTTTTACATTTTCCCTTCTCAAAAATTTCTCCATTACTGTCACCTGCTCGCCTCCTCTTGCTGCGATCCCACACTGTCACTGTCCTGTGTCACGCAGCGCTAACTCCATTGTCTTTACAGGTATTTATCGCCCTCTGCTGCCACCTACTGAAATAGAAGAGTATTACATTATCTGTTGCACTTTATTACAGTAGGCACCGAACAATGGTTAATTAGGAGATATTAAGTAATTTCCCACGGCACACCTGACGATCTCTTACGGCACACAAGTGTGCCGTGGCACACTGGTTGAAAATCACTGGCCTAGAAAATGTATTCGGAATTTATACTGCTCCCAGACATACTTTTAGGGCAGGGGTCGGCAACCTGCGGCTCTTTAGCGCCGCCCTCGTGGCTCTCTGGAGCTTTTTCCAAAATATATGAAAAATGGAAACGATAAGTGGAAAAAAATGTTTTTGTTTTAATATGGTTTCTGTAGAAGGAAACACATGACACAAACCTCCCTAATTGCCATAAAGCACACTGTTTATATTAAACATGCTTCACTGATTCGAGTATTTGATGAGAGCCGTTTTGTCCTACTAATTTTGGCGGTCCTTGAACTCACCGTAGTTTGTTTACATGTATAACTTTCTCTGAATAAGATGTGTTTTATGCCACTTCTTTTTCTGTCTCATTTTGTCCACTAAACTTTTAACGTTGTGTATAAATGCACAAAGGTGAGTTTTGGTGATGTTATTGACTTATGTGGAGTGCTAATCAGACATATTTGGTCACTGCAGGACTGCAAGCTAATCGATGCTAACATGCTATTTAGGCTAGCTGTATGTACATATTGCATCATTATGCCTGATTTGTAGCTATATTTGAGCTCATATAGTTTCCTTTAAGTCCTCGTAATTCAATTTATATCTCATGACACACTATCAGTGTATAATATGGCTTTTAATTTTTTGCGGCTCCAGACGGATTTGTTTTTATATTTTTGGTCCAATATGGCTCTTTCAACATTTTGGGTTGCCGACCCCTGGTTTAGGGGCACCGAGATTGTATATAAAAGTGTCCAAATACACCCATGTTCACTTGTGTCAGCATATCAAGCACATTCCTTGCAAATAAGTATGTTTGAAAGCAGGTGTACAGTACAGTAAGTGCATGCTGCAGCATTTACTCACAGCTGACTTTTGGTTACAGGAAACTTCCACTTCCTGTGTCTCACCCCCAGCCAACCGCCCGCCTCCTCCCGACCCCCTAAAAAAGACAAGTTTACATCACGCTTCAGTGCCACTGTATTGAGTGCAGTCCACTGAGCAGGGGAAAGGTTTTCATGTTTGGCATTATTTCAAAGTGTTCTTTTAGAAATAACTCATGCATCAGTAATAGGAGGTCCTCTGAGCACATTTCTATGGCAGCAGCTAGTTTGACCATCCGTGGCCTTTAGAAATGTGTGGGCTGCCATCAGGGAATCAAAGCAACCAAATGTTTGGGCATTTCAAAAACACAATGGCCTCACTGGTGTGTCTGACTCAAGACCTTCATATTCAAAGTTGGAAAAACTAATGCTGTCCGCCTTAAGTCCATGTGAAATAATAATAGTTTCACAACAAATCAGATATTTGGATTTTTAGGTTGTACAAATGTCATTTTTGTTGTGGGTTGTCTGGTATGTTATGTCTATGGCCATGTAGGAATTTGTAACACTGCAGAATTGATTTTATTTATTTTTGCTCAATTCTCAAGGCAGTAAGAAACAACCATGCTGATTGGTTGGACTGTCTCACCACTTATTGCCTTTAATGATACACTATATTGCCAAAAGTATTTGGCCACCTGCTTTGACTCACATATGAACTTGAAGTGCCATCCCATTCCTAACCCATAGGGTTCAATATGATGTTGGTCCACCTTTTGCAGCGATCACAGCTTCAACTCTTCTGGGAAGGCTGTCCACAAAGTTGCAGAGTGTGTTTATAGGAATGTCCGACCATACTTCCAAAGGCGCATTGGTGAGGTCACACACTGATGTTGGTCGAGAAGGCCTGGCTCTCAGTCTCCGTTCTAATTAATTCCAAAAGGTGTTTTATTGGGTTCAGGTCAGGACTCTGTGCAGGCCAGTCAAGTTCATCCACACCAGACTCTGTCATCCATGTCTTTAAGGACCTTGCTTTGTGCAGTCATGTTGGAAGAGGAAGTGGCCTGCTCCAAACTGTTCCCACGAGGTTGGGAGCATAGAAGTGTCTAAAATGTTTTGGTATCCTGGAGCATTCAAAGTTCATTTCACTGGAAAAAGGGGCCAAGCCCAACTCCTGAAAAACAACCCCACACCATAATTCCTCCTCCACCAAATTTCACACTCTGCACAATGCAGTCCGAAATGTACCGTTGTCCTGGCAACTTCCAAACCCAGACTCATGTACCAGATTGCCAGATGGAAAAGCATGATTCATCACTCCAGAGAACGCGTCTCCAGTGCTCTAGAGTCCAGTGGTGACGTGTTTTACACCACTGCATCCCACGCTTAGTATTGGACTTGGTGATGTATGGCTTAGATGCAGCTGTTGGCCATGGAACCCCCCTCCCTCCCCCCATAAAGCTTTCTGCATACTGTACGTGAGCTAATTGGAAGGTCACATGAAGTTTGGAGCTTTGTAGCAACTAACTGTGTAGAAAGTCTTTGCACTATGCGCTTCAGCATCTGCTGACCCCTCTCTGTTGGTTTACATGGCCTACCACTTGGTGGCTGACCTGCTGTTGTTCCCAAACTCTTCACTTTTCTTATAATTAAACTGACAGTTGACTTTGGAATATTTAGGAGCGAGGAAATTTCACGACCGAATTTGTTGCACAGGTGGCATCCTATGACAGTTTCACGCTGGAAATCACTGAGAGCGGCCCATTCTTTCACAAATGTTTGTAGAAACAGTTTCTATGTCTAGGTTCTTGATTTTATACACTTCTTATTCTCATAACTCCTCACCTCTTTGTGTTTGCTCCCTAGCCCCCCTGAGGTAAAGAGGATTTTGCGTTGGACCCTTTGCTTTTGCTCAATGCGTCCTGGCCTTCTCCCCTGCCGACCACTGAGGGACCTGCATTTGTTAGTTTTTTCATGGTGTGCACTTCTGCCCCATCACCTTTGGTTACACTTTTTGGACTTATTAAATTGTTTAATTTTTGTAATTCAACCTTGCCTCCCGTCTCTGCATCATGGGGTCAACTCCTGGATCAAATCCTAACAGTACCTTTCAACTGTAACATGATTAACTTCTATTACTGGACAGTTACAGTATTTGTTCACTCCATCCAATCATTTTTTAAGTTAGTTACGTGACCTGAGTACTTTTTGGCACTTTTCCCACCAGAGCCAGTACCAGTACATCCTGTGTTACACACTACATACTCACAAAATCCCACGGTCTGACCAAAACTTATGAAACTCTTCACACATTTTGACCTTAGGCAGCATGGAGTTGATTTGACAAGCAACTGAGGAATAAAAATACAATTTCATAGCGACTGTTATAGGTTTGCACTCAAGTGGGTCCAAATGCTAGCCTCCGAATGGAAACTGAGGGGGAGATGCAGACAAGCAAAAAGATGACCTGTCAAAAAGCATCAGTCGGCAAGTTGTTGCACAAGTGTCAGTCATGGGGCAAGGCAGAAGGAACTGTTATATTAGGTGCAAGGTGACAGAAAGATCGATGCACATCACACTGTAGGGTGAGGAGTAGCAGGTAGGTTAAGTAAGTACATAAGTACATATTAAACTGCATACATGTAGCCTCCTAAGACCTAAACTGTTGTATGGCATGCATTTTTAATTTATCTTGGTTATTTCGGCTATTTGGAACCCAATGAGTGGAAAACCAAAAAAAAGTTGAAAGTTCCCATTTGAACTTTTGGATATGTTTTTAGCCATGAGTCCAACATGTGATGTGGTTTACTCTTCCTCCACCACTAATTGGCAGTAAAAAGTGGAAACCAAGTGTCAATACGAGGACTTTAGTGTTGATTGGAGAGCAATTGCAAAGCGATTGGAGCGGACACAGCGTTAAGGTAAAGACATCTTTTAATTCTACTATAAAAAGGAACAAACAAAAGGTGCGCACAAGGCGGAGAACAAACTTGGCTATGAAAACAAAACTATTTCTAAAACGTAAACTATGGACATGAAAACAAAATTTTAAATCCATGGCATGGATAACGATGACTTACTTTGAACGAGATATGGGCATGGATCATCGGCATAGATAGCAAGGGTGTGAAGAGGGTGATGTCGCCAGGCTGACTGCCTGGCAACTACAGGCTTAAAAAGTGACGTGGTGATTGGCAACGGGTGCATGAGTCCAAGTGAATCAGGTGCGTGGCATGGGGACAGGTGAAAACTAATGGGTTGGCATGGAAACAAAACAATGAAGTGAAAAAACAGGACTCAATGGAGTCTTGAAGTAATCTAACATAACCAAACAAAACATGATCACAAAGACATGACACCAAGGGTCTTGTAGAGGAAAACATGCTGCATTGTCGACTCTACACAACCAAAAATGTGATGTCCACAATTGTGGACGCCAAGTCCTTGGAGGTTGAGATTAGCGATCGATATATAGGTAAGTATTGATTATTTTAAGAATGAGTGAGCAGACTCCAACTGGTGGCAATTCCCTTTGTGCATTGAGGTAAAACAGTTAAATACAATAGAGTTGCATTTGTGTCACCATATTGTGGTCATTTTTATATAATCTTAAAATTATGCAAGCAAGTAATCTACTGCGATTATTCATTATCAATATTTTTTTTGAAATGTGACTAATCTGGAATGACAAATACTAACTCACTGGATATACTGTATATATTAACATCAGCAATACAAGAAAGGCAGGTGTCATGATCTGTGGTCTGGATCATGTTTTTTGTTATTTTCTGTTTAAGACGCCTTAGGTTCCTGTTTTTGTGCACTCTTGTTTGTTTTAGTTACCATGGTTACTTATTATTTCCACCTGCCTCTGATTAGTGTTTGCCAGCTCACCTGCTGCCCAAGCACTAATGAGAGGCATTATTTAAACCTGCCTTGCCCTCCAGCAGTCAGTGCTGGAGTATTGTTTGCGATATGCTGTGGACTGCCTGTTTCTTGAAGGCTGTGAGCTATTCCCTAGATCCTGACTCCTGTCCCAGTTTGCTGTTTCCTGTTTTCTGTTTTACTAGCTTTTTTTTTTTTACATTAAAACAATGTTTTCATGTACCAAGCCTGCCATCTCTGCATCTTGGGGTTCGTCACCACCACTTCATGACTGCAGGTATGTATGAGGTTTATATTTTTTGCCTATATAACATTTTTTCACACTTTTTGACATAGAATTGCATTGTTTAATGTTTTCGGTTGTAATTTATTATCATTATTATTATTGTTATTAATATTTTCAAATTATTGTTAGGATTAATATCACTAATAGTAGTCATACTAAATGGTTTGTATTTTGATCTTTTGATCACTAAAGACACTTTAACTGCTGCTGTGACCCAAAGTCACCTCCATATTTACACTGTTGACTATCAATCAGAATGTGCAATAATGTTATGTTACTTACTGTGCCTTGTATATACATTTTTATTTTTATTTTTTATTTTTAGCTAAGTACCGTGTGACTTGTTGAAGGGTGGACTAGTAAAGTAAGATTTTCATTGTTCGGCAAACTGTCTGTTTAACTGTGCATATGACAATAAACAATCTTGAATCTTGTATCTTGTATTTATATAGCGCTTTACTATACCTGAAACAATACCGACAGCTCTTTCAATCAATCAATGTTTATTTATATAGCCCCAAATCACAAATGTCTCAAAGGACTGCATAAATCATTACGACTACAACATCCTCGGAAGAACCCACAAAAGGGCAAGGAAAACTCACACCCAGTGGGCAGGGAGAATTCACATTCAGTGGGACGCCAGTGACAATGCTGACTATGAGAAACCTTGGAGAGGACCTCAGATGTGGGCAACCCCCCCCCCTCTAGGGGACCGAAAGCAATGGATGTCGAGCGGGTCTAACATGATACTGTGAAAGTTCAATCCATAGTGGCTCCAAGACAGCAGTGAGAGTCCCGTCCACAGGAAACCATCTCAAGCGGATCAGCAGCGTAGAGATGTCCCCAACCGATACAGGCGAGCGGTCCATCCTGGGTCCCGACGAGCGGTCCATCCTGGGTCTCGACTCTGGACAGTCAGTACTTCATCCATTGTCATCGGACCGGACCCCCTCCACAAGGGAGGGGGGGACATAGGAGAAAGAAAAGAAGCGGCAGATCAACTGGTCTAAAAAGGAGGTCTATTTAAAGGCTAGAGTATACAGATGAGTTTTAAGATGAGACTTAAATGCTTCTACTGAGGTAACATCTCGAACTGTTACCGGGAGGGCATTCCAGAGTACTGGAGCCCGAACGGAAAACGCTCTATAGCCCGCAGACTTTTTTTGAGCTCTAGGAATCACTAATAAGCCGGAGTCTTTTGAACGCAGATTTCTTGCCGGGACATACGGTACAATACAATCGGCAAGATAGGCTGGAGCTAGACCGTGTAGTATTTTATACGTAAGTAGTAAAACCTTAAAGTCACATCTTAAGTGCACAGGAAGCCAGTGCAGGTGAGCCAGTACAGGCGTAATATGATCAAACTTTCTTGTTCTTGTCAAAAGTCTAGCAGCCGCATTTTGTACCAACTGTAATCTTTTAATGCTAGACATGGGGAGACCCGAAAATAATACGTTACAGTAATCGAGACGAGACGTAACAAACGCATGGATAATGATCTCGGCGTCTTTAGTGGACAAAATGGAGCGAATTTTAGCGATATTACGGAGATGAAAGAAGGCCGTTTTAGTAAAGCTTTTAATGTGTGACTCAAAGGAGAGAGTTGGGTCGAAGATAATACCCAGATTTTTTACAGAGTCACCTTGTTTTATTATTTGGTTGTCAAATGTTAAAGTTGTATTATTAAATAGAGGTCGGTGTCTAGCAGGACCGATAATCAGCATTTCCGTTTTTTTGGCATTAAGTTGCAAAAAGTTAGCGGACATCCATTGTTTAATTTCATTAAGACACGCTTCCAACTGACTACAGTCCGGCGTGTTGGTCAGCTTTAGGGGCATGTAAAGTTGGGTGTCATCAGCATAACAGTGAAAGCTAATACCGTATTTGCGTTAAATTAAATTATTATTAAATTATAAGTTACATTCACCCATTCATGCACATTCACACACTGATGGCAGAAGATGCCATGCAAAACGCTAACGACGGCCCATCAGCAGCAAAGTGGGTGAAGTGTCTTGCCTAACTAAGGACACAACGGTCGTGACTAAACTGGATACCAACCAGAAATACTCAAGTTGCTGGCACGGCCGCTCTACTATCAGGCCTATGCCACCCAGTAGTAGTATTAATATTGCTATTATTTGGCAGTAAGTATGGATGTTCCGATCAGTTTAGTTAGTTTTATGTTTATTTAGAACATGCAAATCAGACTACACAATAATACAGAAAGTTCAACATGTCCAAAAAGCGAAGCATAGAATATACACCACATTGCCAAAAGTAGTTGGCCACCCACCCAAATGATCAGAATCAGGTGTCCTAATCACTTAGCCCGGCCACAGGTGTATAAAATCAAGCACTTCGCCATGGAGACTGTTTCTACAAACATTTATGAAAGAATGGGCAGCTCTTAGGAGCTCCATGATTTCCAGCGTGGAACTATTATAGGATGCCACCTGTGCAAAAAATTCAGTCGTGAAATTACCTCGCTCTTAAATCAATTCCAAAGTCAACTGTTGGCTTTATTGTAAGAAAATGGAAGAGTTTGGGAACAACAGCAACTCAGCCACGAAGTGGTAGGCCATGTGCACTGACAGAGAGGGGTCAGCGGATGCTGAAGCGCATAGTGCAGAGGTCAGTTGCTACAGTGCTCCAAACTTCGTGTGACCTTCCAATTAGCCCACGTACTGTACGCAGAGAGCTTCATGGATTGGGTTTCCATGGCCAGGCAGCTGTATCTAAGCCATACATCACCAAGTCCAATGCAAAACGTTGTATACAGTGATGTAAAGCACATCACCACTGGACTCTAGAGCAGTGGAGACACGTTCTCTGGAGTGACAAATTCCGCTTTTCCATCTGGCAATCTAATGGGCGAGTCTGGGTTTGAGGTTACCAAAAAAACTACATTTCGGACTGCCTTGTGCCGAGTGTGAAATTTGGTGGAGGAGAAATGATGGTGTGGGGTTTTTCTTCAGGAGTTGTGCTTTGCCCCTTAGTTCCAGTTAAAATAACTTTGAATGATCCAGGATACCAAAACATTTTGGAAAATTCCATGCTCATAACCTTGTAGGAACAGTTTGGAGCAGACCCCTTCCTTTTCCAACATGACTGTGCACCAGCGCACAAAGCAAGGTCCATTAAGACATGGATGACAGAGTCTGGTGTGGATGAACTTGACTGGCCTGCACAGAGTCCTGACCGGAACCCGATAGAACACCTTTTGGGATAAATTAGAATGGAGGCTGAGAGTCAGGCCTTCTTGACCAATATTGGAAGAATGGTCGAACATTCCTATAAACACACTTTGCAACTTTGTGGACAGCCTTCCCAGTAGAGTTGAAGCTGTAATAGCTGCAAAAGGTGGACCGATATAATATTGAACCCTATGGGTGAGGAATGGAATTGCACTTCAAAATTATATGTAAGTGAAGGCAGGTGGCCAAATACTTTTGGCAATATACTGTATAAATACACCCCGTCTCCATGTCACAGCTATTGGTAATAGTTTTTGTTCACTTCCTGTTCCAAATTTTGTAACACAAATATGTACATACATAATAAATAATTAGGAATTAATAAAAAAATAAATAAAGGGTTCATTATTTTTTGCTGTCGATTACGATCATCCATGAGTGAAAGCTAATACCCATCACATGTACTAACTGTAAATGTTTCTATGTATTCATGGTAAGTACTCCAGTTTAACAATAGCAACTCAATATTTAAACTAGTTTGTTTTTCTCTTTTATTACACACAAATGTTTGAGCAAAACAAAGTCAATACTACAGTGTTCGTGATAACGGCATCATATAACGTCATTAGGCAATTGTTTCCACTATTTAAAGGCGCACACACGCACAATCTGCCCTCATATGAAACGTCTCTCAACCGCATATCAGAATCAGAATCAGAAGTGCTTTTATCTTTTTTTTTAAGTAACATATTACTTTCACAAGTACATTATTTAATGTATTAAAGAGTAGTTCCTTTCAATTACTTTTTTGTTAAAGTAACCAGTTGATTACTTTTTAAAAGTAATTTCCAAAACACTGATAATTAAACAAAAACAAAAACTGCTATTAATTACCCATTTAAATCATTAGGTTTTTAACCCATAGTCTTACTGTGTCCAGGGTATTGTTCCTTGAGTTTGTGAACATTAACAATTAACACAAAAAAAAGAAATATATATATATATATATATATATATATATATATATATATATATATATATATATATATATATATATACCGTATCTCCTTGAATTGCCGCAGGGCATATAGTATGCGCCTGCCTTGAATTATTGCCGGGTCGAACTGGTGATGTCATGAGTGACACTTCCCCTGTCATCATTTTCAAAATGGAGGAGGCTGATTTCAATTTCAATCGCATAAAGGGAAGAAGATTAAGAGCTATTCAGTAGGATTTAAGGTCCAAGCTTACATCACACTCAAATTTTTACTGCATGCCTTTGGCAAGTGCCAGAGTGAAATGAGGTTTTAAAATAATTAGCGCATGCTTACTTTTACCGCATGTCATTGGTAAGCGCAGGAGTGAGAACAGGTAACAGGTTTTAAAATTAATTAGCGCCCCGGTGGCAATTCAAGGAAATACGGTATATTGAGAAATTCCAATCATCGATGGTGTTGATCTTCTACTGATACTATCACTTATATACTGTAGGCACCCCCCAGTTATGGATAAATAGGACTTCCTCTTAGGTGTAATGTACTAACTACAACAATGCTGACACACCAACAGTTGTTATATAATACTCTCTCTAGACTCTTATTAATCTACTTATTAATTTAATTTTAATAGCCGCTATTTCCGCCCGAATGTAGCTGAGATAGGCTCCAGCAAACCCCCCCCCCCCCCGCGACCCCAAAAGGGACAAGCAATAGAAAATGGATTAATGGATGGGCTTCTTAATGTCTACTAAGCACTTATTTCTGTGTGTTGTTTTAAGCTACCTTAGCAGTTAGCTAAGACATCCCTGCTCCTGTCTTGCTCTCGGTGTGTAACATGTTTAGCCTCGTCCTCCAGTGATAATGAAATGTGAGGATGATACTAAAGATACTAAGCAATGCAGTTCATTTGTTGTAATAGAGGTGATTATTATTAACTTGGGGGAGCGTCTCCACAATGTGTATGGAGATAAATAATTAGCTTCGAGCTGCTTGTCAGCCAGGGGACTAAAAATTCGAGCAGTCTGCACTGATCGACATTAAAATCTAACGGCATTAATTGGCAATTTCAATCGCATATCTTCTTAAACAGATTGGCTGATAATGATCGATAGCCAAATGAGCGGCACATCCCTAGCAGAAAGCCATCTACACAAGCATGCATCATGCACAAAACGAAGGAATGTAGGCCTACTGCCAATGAAGCACATTTTACTTGGTTGATTGTTTTTCATTTAGCTCATGTCTTCTTTTATCTCTTTTTATAGTTTGAGCCACTATTCAACTATCCATCCCCCACAATCCTAATAGTACCTGTATCTGTGCCAGAAAGTTGTGTTCTTTTCAGAAAATGATTGGTTAAGCAAACACAAATAGAATGTTGCAATTGTTTTTCTCAATAAATATTGTTGAAGTTTTTTTTTTACGGTAAAAAAACAATTAAGATTTGAACCAGTGACCATTGACAAATGCTTCTAGTAACCTCTTTCAGTTGCGTGTATGCATAGAGGGGAACAGGTAGGACTGAGCTCTGCCTCTCAGGTGGTGGTCTGACGTAGGCCGGCTGCTTCTAATTAGCCCGTTTCTGTGACAAGAGCATCCACAACCTTTTCAGACAAACGCCATGCAGCTTCGAGCGCAACAGAGCGAGTAATGGCTGTCCAGAGAGAGCGGTGTGACCTCACAGGCCCTCCCCTCTGGCGATGTAGCCAATTAGATGAACTCTGGCTAATGACTGCGTGGATTTGTTTATCCTAGAGTTTGTGTGCCCTGTAATAGATAGAGTGCTTTTAATTATATCTGTGTGTGTAGGAGTGTATGTGTTTGTGTGTGTGAGTGAGACCAAACCCCTGCCACCTGCACAGGAAACCCTTTTAGAGCAGCATGTGTCAAATGATGACATTAGCGCCTCTAATGGACACTGGCAGACAAGACCAGTTCTACTAACAGGGGGGTGAGAACCAGCTGTGTCAGCGAAATCAAATTTGACAGTCGATAGATCCGCTATTACAACAGACTGTATAAATACAACTAACCTCCCTCTTTGTGCAGCACTTTTATTGCAAGAAGTCACACATGCCAGTGCCGATTGGTGGGAGACACATGACATGCACACGAATTCATACATGCACACAAAAGCCCCCCCCCAACACCCCACTACCATTGGCAGCAGAGTAGCTAAGCAGGGTGCTTAACTGAACCAACAGCAGGGGTAAGGAAAACAAACAGAGAGGCCACCAGTAAATCACCTCCATCCGCAGCAGCTCACTGGGGATTGGATGACACCAGGAGGCCCTATGAGAACTGAAGTTGGGACCAGCGGTTGTAGCTATTAAGCTGAGGATGCTAAAAGTAGGTAAAGATAGTCAGAGATGAGAAGGTGACAAAAGGCAGAAAGAGAGTCCTTAACATAAGCCTTTTAGCTTGGCTCTGCGCTCATTTTTAGGGAGGGTTGGATGGGTGGAGAAGACGACGCCTGTGTCATGTATGCAACCAGTGTCCCTCTCTTTTACGTTACTGACTGTCCCCCTATTAACCTCCTTCGCTGGCATCAGCCAGAAAGCAGGAAGTAAAGCTTTTGCCCTTTCACCTATTAGGAATGTTATCGCTTCAGATCTCCGTGCAATGTACACTCTTGATTTACATGTATTAATGCAGATTATTTTAAAGTATGTATCCTTTCAGCAGCAAATGAACTCACTCAGTTGTCTGCAAAATGTAAGTACAGTGCTTTGTTACAGAAAACTGGAAATGGCCAATGGCCTGTTGGCGGCGTGTATTCAAAACGTGTAGGCGAAGGCTTTCCGCCAGCATTGGGGCACGGTTTACGGTGGTTTGAGAAACATAAACAGGAACATCTAAACCTGTGATGTGTGAACAAACGGACCCTTATGTATGAGGGGCTGTTATTCAGAATCTTAATCAAAATTACACGACTGAAATGCTCTCACATAAACAACTGACATGTTTTTCTCCCATACACACGACTAAAACACTCATACACATTACTGAAATCCTCTCACTCACATTACTGGAATCCTCTCACTCACAATACTGAAATACTCTCATGCACACTTCTGACATTCTCTGACACACACACACACACACACACACACACACACACACACACACACACACACACACGCACACACACACACACACACACACACACACACACGCACACACACACACACACACACACACACACACACACACACACACACACACACACACACTCTTGATATATACTTAAAGTACCTATAGTTTTATATTTACATGTAAGTAGAAAAGAAACGTTAGGATGAGACAATCAGAGATTACAAAGAGAAACATAGCCAGGGCTTGTAATCTCGCCAGAAAGATGTCCAGGCATCGAGTAATTGTCTCTGGCCCCCTGCCTGGGAGAGGCAATGATGAGAGATATAGCAGATTAGTCTCTCTTAACAGGTGGCTGGATAGCTTCTGCAGACAACAGGGATTTACGTTTATTGATAATTGGCCCTCTTTCTGGGGCAAACCTGGCTTGCTGAGGAGAGACGGCCTTCACCCTAACCAGGAAGGCGCTATCCTCTTGTCTCGGAACATAGACTTCGCATTGAGCCACATTTGACTAACTGCACTAGAGCAAGCCCGGTCACAGGCAATTACAGAGCCTGCTAGCCTGGGTATGGAGTCAGTTAAGTTAGAACTAGCCAGCGCCAGGCTGGATGATCCCTGTACACATAGCAATTTTCGTAGAATAATACACAACTCACAAAATGTTTTTTCTACTGTGTCTATGACTACGTCAGAATTAGACATGCGTTCTACTGAGGTGGCAAATTATGATGCGTTCAGTTTATCGCAGCGCCAAGTAGACAATCTGAAAATTCCCGTCATATCAATTCCTAGATATGGTCGTAATTATTTTAAGTACACTGCGCATAATAAACGCAACATTATTAATATTGCTACTACGGATAATTTTATCAACAACTCCTTAAAACAGCCCACTACCTATAATATGGGCTTTCTAAACATCAGATCTTTGTCTCCCAAAACGTTATTAGTCAATGAGGTCATTAGAGACAACAACCTTAACGTCATCGGTCTTAGCGAAACCTGGCTTAAACCAGACGACTTTTTTGCGATAAATGAGGCATCCCCTCCTAACTATACGAATGCGCATATTGCCCGTCACCTCAAAAGGGGAGGGGGTGTCGCACTAATATACAACGAAAACTTTAACATTAGTCCTAACTTAAATAATAAATATAAATCGTTTGAGGTGCTTTCTATGAAGTCTGCCACACCTCTGCCTCTGTGCCTGGCCGTTGTCTACCGCCCCCCAGGGCCCTATTCGGACTTTATTAGTGAGTTCTCAGAGTTTGTTGCTGATCTAGTGACGCACGCCGATGATATAATTATAATGGGGGATTTTAATATCCATATGAATACCCCATTGGACCCACCGTGCGTGGCGCTCCAGACTATAATTGATAGCTGTGGTCTTACACAAATAATAAATGAACCGACGCATCGCAGCGGTAATACGATAGACCTAGTGCTTGTCAGAGGTATCACCGTCTCCAAAGTTATGATACTCCCGTATACTAAAGTAATGTCCGATCATTACCTTATAAAATTCGAAGTTCAGACTCATGTTCGGCAAGCTAATAATAATAATAACTGCTATAGCAGCCGCAACATTAATGCTGCCACAACGACGACTCTTGCGGACCTACTGCCCTCGGTAATGGCACCATTCCCAAAGTATGTGGGCTCTATTGATAACCTCACTAACAACTTTAACAACGCCCTGCGCGAAACCATTGATAGTATAGCACCGCTGAAGTTAAAAAAGGCTCCAAAAAGGTTACGCCATGGTTTACTGAAGAAACTAGAGCTCAGAAATTATTATGTAGAAAGCTGGAACGCAAATGGCGCACGACTAAACTTGAGGTGCACCATCAAGCATGGAGTGATAGTTTAATAACTTATAAACGCATGCTTACCTTTGCTAAAACTAATTATTACTCAAATCTCATCCGCATTAATAAAAACGATCCAAAATTTTTGTTCAGTACAGTAGCATCGCTAACCCAACAAGGGACTCCTTCCAGTAGCTCCACCCATTCGGCAGATGACTTTATGAAGTTCTTTAATAAGAAAATTGAACTTATTAGAAAGGAGATTAAAGACAATGCGTCCCAGCTACAACGGGGTTATAGTAACACAGATACGATTGTATATACGGCGGATACTGCAAATATCCAAAATAGTTTCTCTCGTTTTGATGAAATAACATTAGAAGGATTGTTACAACGTGTAAATGGAATAAAACAAACAACATGTTTACTTGACCCACTTCCTGGGAAACTTATCAAGGAGCTTTTTGTATTATTAGGTCCATCAGTGCTAAATATTATAAACTTATCACTTTCCTCGGGCACTGTTCCCGTTGCATTCAAAAAAGCGGTTATTCATCCTCTCCTAAAAAGACCTAACCTCGATCCTGACCTCATGGTAAACTACCGACCGGTGTCTCACCTTCCCTTTATTTCGAAAATCCTCGAAAAAATTGTTGCAGAGCAGCTAAATGAGCACTTAGCGTTTAACAATCTATGTGAAACCTTTCAATCCGGTTTCAGGGCAAATCACTCGACTGAGACAGCCCTCGCAAAACTGACTAATGATCTATTGCTAACGATGGACTCTGATGCGTCATCTATGTTGCTGCTCCTCGATCTTAGCGCTGCTTTCGATACCGTCGATCATAATATTTTATTAGAGCGTATCAAAATACGAATTGGTATGTCAGACTCAGCCCTGTCATGGTTTAACTCTTATCTTACTGATAGGATGCAGTGCGTCTCCTATAACAGTGTGACCTCGGACTATGTTAAGGTAACGTGTGGAGTTCCCCAGGGTTCGGTCCTTGGCCCTGTACTCTTCAGCATCTACATGCTGCCGCTAGGTGACGTCATACGCAAATACGGTATTAGCTTTCACTGTTATGCTGATGACACCCAACTTTACATGCCCCTAAAGCTGACCAACACGCCGGACTGTAGTCAGTTGGAAGCGTGTCTTAATGAAATTAAACAATGGATGTCCGCTAACTTTTTGCAACTTAATGCCAAAAAAACGGAAATGCTGATTATCGGTCCTGCTAGACACCGACCTCTATTTAATAATACAACTTTAACATTTGACAACTAAATAATAAAACAAGGTGACTCTGTAAAAAATCTGGGTATTATCTTCGACCCAACTCTCTCCTTTGAGTCACACATTAAAAGCGTTACTAAAACGGCCTTCTTTCATCTCCGTAATATCGCTAAAATTCGCTCCATTTTGTCCACTAAAGACGCCGAGATCATTATCCATGCGTTTGTTACGTCTCGTCTCGATTACTGTAACGTATTATTTTCGGGTCTCCCCATGTCTAGCATTAAAAGATTACAGTTGGTACAAAATGCGGCTGCTAGACTTTTGACAAGAACAAGAAAGTTTGATCATATTACGCCTGTACTGGCTCACCTGCACTGGCTTCCTGTGCACTTAAGATGTGACTTTAAGGTTTTACTACTTACGTATAAAATACTACACGGTCTAGCTCCAGCCTATCTTGCCGATTGTATTGTACCGTATGTCCCGGCAAGAAATCTGCGTTCAAAAGACTCCGGCTTATTAGTGATTCCTAGAGCTCAAAAAAAGTCTGCGGGCTATAGAGCGTTTTCCGTTCGGGCTCCAGTACTCTGGAATGCCCTCCCGGTAACAGTTCGAGATGCTACCTCAGTAGAAGCATTTAAGTCTCATCTTAAAACTCATCTGTATACTCTAGCCTTTAAATAGACCTCCTTTTTAGACCAGTTGATCTGCCGCTTCTTTTCTTTCTCCTATGTCCCCCCCTTCCTTGTGGAGGGGGTCCGGTCCGATGACCATGGATGAAGTACTGACTGTCCAGAGTCGAGACCCAGGATGGACCGCTCGTCGGGACCCAGGATGGACCGCTCGCCTGTATCGGTTGGGGACATCTCTACGCTGCTGATCCGCTTGAGATGGTTTCCTGTGGACGGGACTCTCACTGCTGTCTTGGAGCCACTATGGATTGAACTTTCACAGTATCATGTTAGACCCGCTCGACATCCATTGCTTTCGGTCCCCTAGAGGGGGGGGGGTTGCCCACATCTGAGGTCCTCTCCAAGGTTTCTCATAGTCAGCATTGTCACTGGCGTCCCACTGAATGTGAATTCTCCCTGCCCCCTGGGTGTGAGTTTTCCTTGCCCTTTTGTGGGTTCTTCCGAGGATGTTGTAGTCGTAATGATTTGTGCAGTCCTTTGAGACATTTGTGATTTGGGGCTATATAAATAAACATTGATTGATTGATTGAAACATATAATTACACATTACATATTGATTTTAATTAGATGTAATGTTTTTTTATAATGTGGAAAGTTTTCATGCCATCTTTATTTTACTTTGTAGACTCCCTTTTTAGACCAGTTGATCTGCCGTTTCTTTTCTTTTTCTTCTATGTCCCACTCTCCCGTGTGGAGGGGGTCCGGTCCGATCCGGTGGCCATGTACTGCTCGCCTGTGTATCGGCTAGGGACATCTCTGCGCTGCTGGTCCGCCTACGCTTGGGATGGTTTCCTGCTGGCTCCGCTGTGAACGGGACTCTCGCTGCTGTGTCTTGGATCCTCTTTGGACTGGACTCTCGCGACTGTGTTGTATCCATTGTGGATTGAACTTTCACAGTATCATGTTAGACCCGCTCGACATCCATTGCTTTCCTCCTCTCTAAGGTTCTCATAGTCATCATTGTCACTGACGTCCCACTGGGTCATTATTGTCACCAATGTCCCACTGGGTGTGAGTTTTCCTTGCCCTTATGTGGGCCTACCGAGGATGTCGTGGTGGTTTGTGCAGCCCTTTGAGACACTAGTGATTTAGGGCTATATAAGTAAACATTGATTGATTGATTGATTAATGAGTCATTGGTCTATGTGAAATATATTGACAAATCCAAACAATATATTCGTGTGGAGAGAAAGTATGTTTGTAAGCCAACTTCCATGAATCCACAGCTTCTTTATTCCGTCCTTGTTGAATTGGTCATGCTGCTGTGTCCTGACTCTGAAATAAGAATGTAACAATCAGATCACATGAAAACAGCCAACACAATATAAGTCATACTGCTATAGGAAGTACAATACATAATACTATTACTAAATACAATACAAAATACTGACCCCACACACTGTTATATCAGTAATGGATACTGGTTATCAATATAGGTTTTATTTTACCCACTAATATTTATATTGCAGTCAAATATGTTTATTTTAACATATTTCATCACTTAAAGCCCCCCGAACACCTTTGTTTACGTGATTTCTCTCTGAGCCATAAATCTACCGTGACTATTCTGTCCATCCCTTTAACACAGAGTCATCAGCTATTGTAGGCTGTGGATGGTGTTTCTGAGTGACATAAATGTCATGTAAAAAGGTAAAATGAAATAAACAGCCATTCCTTTAAGCTGAGGTATACTGTACATAAAAACAAGCAAAAAACTAACTAAGGGAGCACATATACTTTTAATGTATAATCAGTATGTTTTACTCTGGTACTTTACTTTTAACTTCAAATGCTGATAAAGGATTTCTATCATCACAGCAATAACATGCAGTGTATTATTGTTTCAGTGTGGGGCAGGAAATACTTGATGATTTACAAACCGTAACAACAAACAACAGTCAGTAACGTTTATTTTAAGACATGGCAATATGGCACCGTTCAAGTAAACAACCGATATAGCCAGATAACAACAATAGACTATGCCTGTTGCGACAGCAGTGCAGAACTGACTTCTAACATAAAAGAAGGGATGAAGAAACATTTATTAAATGAAAGCCCTTTGAGGTTACATTTATACCTTCGCGACCTGCTGTGATGCTTCTCCAAACTGACACACACCTATTTTAAGATTTGTTTTCACGCTCCGATTTTCCACACCAGGTGAAGGCTAGCTGATTAGATTAGCCACTGACGCACCACCATGTGACTCACATTCCTGCATGTTACACGAGCAACAACTCTACAAACAACACTAGCTGATTTTACTGTGTACTTTCTGGGCTTCCTGCAAGACATATGCCAAGTTTGCAATAGATCTGAGACTCTCAGGACATACGGAAACTCTGTATCACTGGTTGCTAGTTTGTTGGTATTAGAGCAGAAATGGCTAACTGTTTAGCTCACTACCAATGCCATGTGTATGACAAAAAACAAATACATCAATAGTGTGTATGAGAGGATTTCAGTAGTGTGTATGATTGAAAACTAATTTCAGTAGTGTGTACAAGAGAAAAAAAAAAATCATTATTTTGTATGAGAGAATTTCAGAGGTGTGTGTGAGAGGTAATTCTAAATAGTCTCCCTAATGGCCCTTCATAGACTCTTGTCGGCCTTGGGGACTTCACTGGAGTACCAAAGTAGTCAGTGCTGTGGTTTTTTCTTTATTTGGTTTTGAGTTGTTTTGGTGAGTAATTGAAAGTGTTCTTGTTTTTTGGGGACAACATGGCGCCTCATTGCTAGTGATTTTTCCTTTTCTGGATTTTGAAATTACAATCTATTTGGTGGCGTTTGTAGACAGAGTGGCCTGCTCTCCCAAGCCTTGGAAATT
The DNA here is from genome assembly GCF_033978795.1 of Nerophis ophidion. Classification (NCBI taxonomy): domain Eukaryota; kingdom Metazoa; phylum Chordata; class Actinopteri; order Syngnathiformes; family Syngnathidae; genus Nerophis; species Nerophis ophidion. The sequence goes on from NC_084613.1 coordinate 54,890,460, forward strand.
TGTTCCAGAGTACAGGGTGAGAGAAAAACGTTAACTCGATTCTTCTGTATTTCTTGCTTGTATGGAAAAAAAATACAATATTTGAATTCTTAAAAGACCACATAGTGTTTTCACTATAGTAACGTCAGCTCAATCCTACTATCAGCTTTTGGATACCTTAACATCGCTCACACAACATTCCCTGTGATGGGCAAGCTACTTGGAAAATGTAGTTAACTAAGCTACTAGTTATTATCAAGTAAATGTAGCTAAGCTAAAGAGAATTGTAGCAAGCTACATTACGAGCTACACGGCAAAAGTAGCTTGTCACATCAACACTACATACAGTATATATTAATATATACCTCAACATAATGTACAACTTTCCACTAAATAAATTGGCAGATAAAGCATGCTCAGTTTGATTGTTTATCATAATAAAAACAAACTTGAAACAAATGGAAACTAATGCGTGACTATTGAAACATGCGCTTCGTCTGGCTTTTTAACATTTTAACATGTATTTTAACTTACGAAGTTGTGGTACCATGTACACAATGCGGGGGTAGACACTAGATACAAAATCAATTATAGGGAGTTAAACAATAGTAATAATATCAAAAAAACACTAAAATAGATGCAATACTCTATTGGAAAGGGGACTTTTCTGCACAAGATTAATTACCGTTTCAACAGAAGCGAGAGGCAAAATGACAATGACAAGTGCAAAATATTTGTCTCACATAGCAGACATTAACAAACTCTTTACACAAACGGAAATCAATAAAAGTGAACATATTTGTGTGCCAGGACTGGAATCCTATGTAATTTGTATACCAGTGTTAACCAAGCAGTATGGGGTAATCGGTGTTGGAACTCTCCCATCGCCTCCTTTCTCCCTGTGTGGTTTGCTCACACAGCTATGCGCTGGAAAATTACCCAGAACAAAACAGAACGTTTATAAAATGATCTATGTAAGTGTAATTTGAATACAAATATCAGTAAATGGCCTATTGATGCACCCAATAGGAAACATAGTTATTTGGACAAAATATTCGCCTAATTTTGCTTCCTGGTTTTAAAGCATCATGAACCACCTTAGCTTGCCTCTCGTTGGTCCGAACCTTAGCAAATCGTTACTCATCATACGTAAACCGAGCAATCATCATAGACTAGATGGGTGAGAGCTGGTCTTTTAAGACACAACAAACATTCCAGTTGCTATCGATTGAATGCCCTGAGATGACAATGACCCAGGTGAATGAGAACATTCATAGACAATCATCATGGAGTTTCTCCATATTTCCCCCCCCCCTGGATTCCTGGTTGGGATAAGCAGTCATGGATGGATGGATTTGCAGTCAATTTTCTCTCTTGGTAGCTTATAGCTTTTGAAGGATGCTACTGCGTTACATGGGTCTAAAAATAGCGAAGCTCCTGAAATTGCTATTGCTTCAAAAATTAGCGAAGCTACCGCTACGCTACTCGGAAGTGTAGTTACTGCCCATCACTGTATGTTCCCGGCTTTATTTTGAATATCATTTTATTCATACTGTACAACGTACCTTTGATAACTGTTGGGAGGTATTGTGACATGTGAACGTTGCATTATTTGGGCTTTAACTTTGTGGATTACTTTGAGTCTGTTTACATTGGTACCTCAGTTTTTGTACGCCTCAAAGGATTCAGTTTTCAACAAAAATGTTTGCCTTACACTCTCTTGGTTTATCATACAGTCAAACATTGTACCTTACAAACTAATCAATATTCTTATGCATCATTCTGTCAGAACTGTGACTTGGATTTGTTTTGCTTCTTCGATGCAGAGGGAATTTAGAATGAGCCAGGGGTGAATTCAGGTATATGATTAATTTATTCACGCACTAAATACAAAAAAAAAAGCAAACAAAGGGCACTCACAAAGAGATACTAAACTACAAAATACAAACATGAAACAAAAACACTTGCTCGATGGCATGAATAATAATTAACAATCAACAAAAACAGCACGATGGCATGGCTATGAAAAAAAAACCTTAAACAAAACACTTACTGTGACAAAAACTTAGGGCATCAACAGCAAGGTGCGTGGCAGGTGATCGAGGGCATGAAGGATGTGCAGCAAACAGCAAACAGAATGCATAAGCACAAGCAGTAGCAAAGTTCCCAGGCCGATGAACAGAAAACAAATGGAAACTAATGCGTGACTATGGAAACAAACAAAACCAGGAAGTGCAAAACGGTAAACAAGAGTCCAAAATCATAACATAAACATGATCAAACATAAACCTAATTTACAGGCATGACACATTCATCTCACCATTGCCTACAAACAGTCTTGAATAATGTTAAATGTTCATTCATACATTTCATGTCATTTTTTTGCTTTATTTTCTGCATGTAATTATTCTCTATAAAATGTGTTTTGTTAATATATGTATATGTTTCTTGTATTTAAATTATTTATTATAGGAAAAATCACCAACGTTCCGTACCATTCGGTCTTTCTCTGATTTTTTTTTTTAGAACATATTGGTTGTCTGTCTATCTGTGTTGGCCCTGTGATGAGGTGGCGACTTGACCAGGCTGTCCCCCACTATTTGCCTGAACGGCCGAATTAGCAAATTGTCCCGGTTATCAAACCACGGGTTGCACATTTCAATATTGCATTTTCTGCGGACCTAGGCACAACAGCAAAAATAAAAATAAAAGTTTTTTTTGCCATTCATAGTTTGTGAATCTTTTAAAGTTACTATAGAAGGACAATGGTGATTCTGTTGTATCATTGAGTGACCAGCAGAAATGTATTTTCCTGCGTGATATCAGCTCACGGCTTGACGGTGGCAGAGGAGTCACAATACGAAGGTCCTGCAGTTCTGGGTTCAATCCCAGGCTCCATATCTTTCTGTGTGGACTTTGCATGTTCTCCCTGTGAATGCGTGGGTTCCCTCCGGGTACTCCGGCTTCTTCCGACTTCCAAAGACATGCACCTGGGGATAGGTTGATTGGCAACACTAAATTGGCCCTAGTGTGTGAATGTGAGTGTGAATGTTGTCTGTCTATCTGTGTTGGCCCTGTGATGGGGTGGCGACCTGTCCAGGGTGTACACGCCTTCCGCCCGATTGTAGCTGAGATAGGCGCCAGCGCCCCCCGCGACCCCAAAAGGGAATAAGCGGTAGAAAATGGATGGATGGATATCAGCTCAGCATGCTTGGATCCCAGGCTGCATGAGCAACAGTACAATCGTACTGGTAATCGCACTTCAAATTGACAAATTACTCAACTCTTGCTTGCAATGTATTTACTTGCAAAACATATAAACTGTCCATCTAACTAAATGGAATAGCTTAATCAATTTTATATTCCAATTATGTTTTATCTATTGGCCATCTATTTAAAATGAATACATTTTGTAAACAAATGAGGTTGATGAATAATTGCGGGTGTAACAGTACATGCCAGTTTTCTTGAATACGGCCCGAGATTGAAGATTCCTGTGATATAATGTGACAGGCAAGCTGACAGTATCACATCGCAGTCTAATTTGTCTCCCTGGCCCAGTGCCAGTTACAGAGTGGGGTACGGCACCTTGCTCCGAGATGAGCCGCTGCTGGTAATGACCGAGAATGTGCTTTATCTATGGGCCATTAATCCATGGACTCAGCTGAGGCAGCGGGTTAATACTAACAAATGGAGATGAACTTTTCAAGTGATTAATAGAATGCTCCACTGAGAAAGTGTTGCAATGAAACCTCTTTTCTGATTGACTTTTTTTTACATGTTCATTCAATTTCAATGCAATGACCAGTGAAAGGGAATTTTCTCTGTAAAGACGATAGAGTGAAGCCAAGGGTAGCCAAAGTCTTTAGGCCCTTTTCCACTCACAGTTAAGGAAATGTAGGTACCTGGAATTTTTAAGACCTGTAACTACATGTTCCTGTAGACATGTATGGATTGCATTTTCCTGCGCCTTTCACAATTTAAGGTAGTTTATTTAAAATAGGGCTGATAACATAAAGAGGAGTGGTACATGTCATGTGAGCAAACAGACAATATTAAGTTAAATTCCGTTTTTTCTACAGTAAGTGTACAAATCAAATAAAAGGCGATGATTTAAAAACTAAGTGTACCAAGTTTTACATAAAAAGTCAGACTTTTGTCCACTGAGTCCAACTATCAGAAAGTTTTCTCCTCAGTAAATGATGAATTCACAAAGGTCAGTCAAGTCCTGATGGTGGTTATCTCACAGCGTGAACACATCAGCTTTAGCATTAGCATGTTAACACTAACATTCAGTTCACTCGGGATGAGCCTTTTTAACAACGCACATGGTGTATTGTCGATCACTGTTACACCATATAGGAAACTAAATAGTGAATATTTCTTGCGATTTACCTTTGTTCCATTCGTTTACTGCCTCCCCTATTTCACATTCACCCTCAAACAATGAGCTTGCAGTTTCCTCAAAGCTTCACGTATCAAAAAACAAAGCTTTTCAAAATGAATAAACACCATTTAAGTGCAAAGTAGTTTATATACTACGGTTGAGTAAAAACCCAGCAAGATAGTTCCACTAACCAATGTTCTTCAGCACGCAGATGCCACACAGAAGTTCCTGCATGTCAAAAGTTCCTATCGTTCTTCTTCTCTCCTTTGTCAAGTATGTGATAAAAATATACAATAAATAAAAAACACAATTTTTCTTCGACTATAAACTGCTACATTTTTTCCTATGCTTTGAACCCCGTGGCTTACAAAAGAGTGCGGCTAATCCATTAATTTTTCTTGGCTACCCGCCACAATGTTTTGTATTCAACAGGTTGTTTTCACATCAACGGAGACACTGAAAAGGTGTGTTATTGTGTGTGCTATTGCGCCATATTTTTTACGAGTTTGCTCACTGCAGGTGCTGCGGGATGAAAATGTACTTTTGGTTCTGTGCCTTGAACCGGAAGTATACCGTGCTTTGTCTACTATTCGTCCATAGTGTGTATGCTCAAGAGGATTCTTTATTCATCACTCCAAGTATCATCAGTCAATCAAAGTTTACTTGTATAGCCTTAAATCACCAGTGTCTCAAAGGGCTGCACAAGCCACAACGACATACTCGGCTCAGATCCCATATCAAGGCAAGAAAAGTAATGTTTGTAAGTTATACAATCTAACTAAAACAATTAATTCTTACTAAACTGTCTCATGTGTGATGTCTGTAGGAATGTGGTCATGCATATTTGTTTGTCCTACCGTAATGAATTCAAGCCAGCATCGTTTGCATTAGCAGATATGCTAACAAGTCTAAAAGTGTGTTAGTGTTATTAACTTACAAAGGCATTCTTTTTGTTTTGTTTCACTTTCGTAAACTAAACAAAACATCACCGTGAAGTCTCTTTAGCTGATTGGAGAGCGAGACTCCGCAGTTAGTGGGTCCATGACGATGACTTCTGTTTTGATTAATCAAATGTTTTACTGCCATGTTACAGGCACCTTTTGGAAACAATTAAAGTATGTAAAATAAACATTGCCAAAATCTTTTGTACAGGTATATATCTGCCAAACGCCCAATTGTGTTCAACTAATGGGTGTTCGACGGAACAGCCCGCTCTCCCTTTGGAAAGTGCCTTGGGGCAACTAGGAATTAAACGAGTTCCTGGTGGAACTTTATTTATCCTGCATAACTTTTGGTGGAAACCCAGGGTAAATTGGAAACTTCCTGCTTTTTTTAGTCCTTCATGCTAATATTTCTGTGATGCCGTGTACATTTAATTTAATTTGGGGTTGCATTACAGTCACGGGTGATGTTGGAGTCAAAGCCAGTAGTACTATGCATATGATCAAAGTGTCTGTTAATTACACACTAAACTTGACCAACTGTCACTTTCTATTGTTTGATTTAGTTGTAAAAGTACACTGTCCTCCTCGCCTTGACCATTTCTGGCATGAAGCCCTCAGGCACTTTCAGGATGGCTCAGCTTCCTCTTATCACATATGAGATCCAGATAAGACCTGCGTCTCTCCTTGAGACCGTGTCTAAAACTATTGGTGATTAAAATCCGATGGCTGACACAAGTCCAATAAAGCTTCTGCTGCTGGGTGTGCCAGGACATGATAGCTAAGTCACAAAAGTCCCTGGCATTAAATAGAGGGTCAATAAAAACAAAGTTGTTAAGGGGAGCAGAGGTCTGATATAAAAAGAGAAACAGTTGTGTCAAAGTCGTAAAAAGAGAAGCTATAGCACATTCCGTCTTATCAAACATAGCTTAACCCACTATCACAAAAAAAGTACTGTAGTAGGGAATCACACAAAAAGGTTAAGTGCTCTTTTATCTTTTCACTACATAATTCTCCAACAGTAGGTCACTGACTATGCCATATCCTCCCGAAAACCAGGGACTTCTATCTGCAATGGCGCAGTTAAGAATTTCTAACAAAAATAGCCCTGCTATGCAAAAAATGAATATTCACTGCGGAATTCTTACTGTCAACACAAACCGCACCAGTGGGGGCGATACATCACCTTATGGGGACCAGAGAAAACATACTGCAACTGCAAGGGCACCCTTAAACGGGCAAGGGACGTGGAGCAAAGTCCAGTTAAAGGTAATTTCATAATGGCAGATGCATGGCTCAACAGTTCATCATACAGAGGACATAAGAATGCTGTGTATTTCCTCTGTCCTAACACTGGTCCATCCACCCATCCTGTTGCTATACAACACTCATCCTTCGCAGGGCCACACTGACCTGGGAGACGTCTCTTGTAGATGACTTTTGCCCCATTTCAGCTTCACGATCCCTATGAAAGGGTACCAAATTCTGTACTTTCATAGGTAAGTCTATAAATGTTGTCATTTATCCAGGTCATTGTATTCTCAGGGCGTTTAATCGATCAGCTCTGGACTGTTTAGATTGTCTGGAAGACATTTTGCCTTTTAACCCAGCAGGCTTGATCGGCTCATGCTTCTTGACTGGGATTGGTCAGATGTAGTCCCACATAAAAAACTTTATATCGTTATATGGTTATATTGAGTACATATTCATGTCAAATCAAATTGTGCTATATTTCGCAAACTCTGTTGCACGTGACGTCATGTCCGGTTGTAGACTCCATCACTTGACAGGAAAACAGAGGTATTCATAGTGGACTACCTCTAGGTCAGTCCTTCTCGAATAGTGACCGGGCCCCCATGTAAAAATGTAACCGTCAGCAAGTTCTAAACAGCCCTTTTAACGCAAGGCATCTTAAATAGTGGAGCTGGCCTGCTTGTTAAGTTAAGTTAAAGTACCAATGATTGTCTCACACATACACTAGGTGTGGTGAAATTTGTCCTCTGCATTTGACCCATCCCCTTGTTCACCCTCTGGGAGGTGAGGGGAGCAGTGGGTAGCAGCGGTACCGCGCCCGGGAATCATTTTTGGTGATTGAACCCCCAATTCCAACCCTTGATTCCAAGTGCCAAGCAGGGAGGTAATGGGTATAGTCTTTGGTATGACTCAGCTGAGGTTTGAACTCACAACCTACCAATCTCAGGGCGGACACTCTAACCACTAGGCCACTGAGTAGGTGGCCTATTGTCGGGGGCGTCGTGAGGTGTCAGGGGAAGAAGGACGTGAGCCGCAACAGCCTAATACAGATCTGAGCAAATTAAGGCCCGGGGGCCACATGCGGCCCATTAAGCTTTTCAATCTGGCCCGCCGGACATTCCCAAATAATTTTTTTAGATCTTTAAGATGGAAAGTGTAGCTGCCATTATTATGTGCAGTGATGTTTTATAATGACCGTAAGTCTTGAACTATACAAAGTATTTCAATGGTTGGAATCTGCGCTTATGGATGATATACCAGTTACTATGGTAATCTAATTAATTACTATGGTCATCTAATTAGTTACTATAGTCATTCAAATAGTTACTATGGTAATCTACGTCACAGCAACTCAGATGAGGCACCAACCAGTGTGGGCAGGAAGCCCACAGGAAGCCCACACTGGGAGATTTTCACAACAAAGTTCTAAAGCTTAGTGATACATCAGATTGTACGTGGGTTTATTTTGTACCCCTCACATTCATATTTCACTGTTTGTTGCATTTTTGTTGCGTTTCACTTGATTGTAAATTATGTCGATCGAAAGGGGTTGTGACATTCATATTTTGTCAATATTCAGAGTTTTATTGTAAAATTCCAGTACGTTTTTTTAAGGGGGTCTGTCATAACGTTTTCAGCATTCAATCCGAGATTATTGTGAGGTTTTGTATTAGTGCTCCTAAAAATAGATATACCGGCCCCCGGACACATTTTTTTCTCTAAATGTGGCCCCCGAGTCAAAATAATTGCCCAGGCCTGGCCTAATAGCATCTTTAGTGTTAGTAAAGAATTATCTTGACAGATGCAAAAAAACATTAACTTCAGGGGGGAGGGAAGCGTGAAAAAAACGATGTCCCCTGTGAGGCATGACAGGAAATAATTGGGAACCACTGCTCTAGTTAATGTTGAAATGTTCTATGCCAACAAACAAAGCAAGCATGTCTTATAGAAAAGTAAGGCTCCACATTTCAAAATGCGCTTGCTCATTGCGAGTTAATTAACAGTGGATATACCATATACTTCTTAATACTGATTAGCTCAACCAATTTTACATGCCGATTTCAACACCTCCAAATATGGTCATCAAAACTAAAACTAAGATGCATGTTACACTCCAACAGCTGGTGTGTAATAGTACAATACTTACAGTATAAACACGCTCTAGGGCTCAACATCGGTAAGTAGTGAGTTCAAACCCTGGCCAAATCATACCAAAGACTATGAAAAAAAATTGGCACCCATCACCTCCGTGCTTGGCACTCAGCATCAAGGGTTGGAATTGGGGGTTAAATCATCAAAATGATTCCCGAGTGCGGCCACCGCTTCTCTCACCTCCCAGGGGGTGGAACAAAGAGATGGGTCGAATGCAGAGGGTAATTTCACTCCCCCAATGTGTGTGTGACTATCATTGGTACTTTAACTTTAACAGAAGACAAGACTGACACAAACAATTTAAAGGGGCTGTTTGCAACTTGCTCACAGTTACATTTTTCAAAGGAAAAATATGACAAGAACACCATTGGCTAGCTTATGTTACCATTAGTGGGTTCACATTTATGTTAAAACGGTCTATAATTTAAACATTTTCGAAATTTATGTAGTATATTTGTTTTACTGGCCCAAATAAAATTATTGGTGTTTACTGTCAGGTGGTGTAGGTGACGAACCCCAAGATGCAGAAATGACAGGCTTGGAAAATGAAAACATGGTTTTAATGTTAAAAAAAAAGGCAAGGAAAACACAAACCAGAAACCAGGAAACAGCAAACAGGGACAGGAGTCGAGATCCAGGAAATAGCTCTCGGCTTCCAAAAAAAAGGCAGTCCACTGCATACAGCAAACAATACTCCAGCACTCACTGAAGGGCAAGGCAGGTTTAAATAATGTCTCTGATTAGTGCTCAGGCAGCAGGTGAGTGGGTGAACACTAATCATAAGCAGGTGGAAATAATAAGTAAACATGGTAACTAAAACAAACAAGGGTGCACAAAAAACAGGAACCGAACGAGTCTTATATTGAAAATAAAAAACATACTACAGACCACTAATCATGACAGAAACCCCCCCACCCCCCTCTCCCCAAAGACAGTTCCCAGATGTCCAAAACCCAAAAAAAATAATAATAATTAGGGTCATGGGAGGGCAGAAGGGGTACTTGGCGGTGGGTCCCCAGATCAAGTGTCCCCGCAACCAGCAAGAGAGAGTCAGGTGGCGGCGACGTGCAGAATGCCGTTGCACCTGACGAGGATGGCGACCCGGAAACGGCCACATCGGTGGGCGCTGAAGTGGGCGCACTTGGCGTTGCAGACATCCAGGGAACGGCCAAATCTGTGGTCGACGAGGAGGTGGGTGCGTCGTCCTCGAGGCAGGCGTGGAAACTGCGCGCGTCGTCCTCGCTGCAGGTGGCAAAGTTTGGCATGGCGGGTCTTGGCTTGGCGGTGCTTGGCGGCGTGGAGCAGCTACTGGAGGCGCTGGGCGGCGTGGAGCAACTACTGGCGGTGTTGGGCGGCATGGAGCTGCTGCTGGCGGCGCTGGGCGGCGCGGTGCTGCTACTGGTGGCTCTTGGAGGCGTGGAGCTGCTACTGGCGGCGCTGGAGCTTGGTGTGGTGCTGCCGCTAGCCGTGGACTTGGTGCTAGTCGTGGACTTGGACTTGGTGCTGGACTTGGTGCTGGACTTGGACTTGGTGCTAGCCTTGGACTTGGAGCTAGCCTTGGACTTGGTGCAGGTGGCCTAGCTTGAGGTTGCGGCTTGGCAGGCCGAAAGACAGGTGGTGAGGGCCGCGCCAGAAGTTGCGGCTTGGCGGGCCGAAAGACTGGTGGTGGTGGCCGGGCCGGAGCTGCCTGGTTGGGTGCAGCTGAGTCACCTCACTAGAACAGCTCCCGGCCCTAGCCCCACCCTCAAGGGACAGATCGAAGACGTCCCCAAAGAGGGCCACAGACGACAGGGATAGGTGGGATGGAGCTTGAAAAGAGTAAAAACATCTCTTCCATTCGGCCATCGTTGCCAGCATTCCTTCAAGCCTATCCGTTATTAATTATCTCTGCGGGGTTCGTATTTGGCTGGAGTATTATGTCAGGAAGTGTAGGTGACGAACCCCAAGATGCAAAGATGACAGGCTTGGAAAATGAAAACATGGTTTTAATGTTAAAAAAAAAGGCAAGGAAAACACAAACCAGAAACCAGGAAACAGCAAACAAGAACAGGAGTCGGGATCCAGGAAATAGCTCTCAGCTTCCAAAAAAAGGCAGTCCACAGCATACAGCAAACAATACTCCAGCACTCACTGGAGGGCAAGGCAGGTTTAAATAATGTCTCTGATTAGTGCTCAGGCAGCAGGTGAGTGGGTGAACACTAATCATAAGTAGGTGGAAATAATAAGTAACCATGGTAACTAAAACAAACAAGGGTGCAAAAAAAACAGGAACCGAAGGAGTCTTAGATTGAAAATAAAAAACATAATACGGACCACCGATCATGACATTTACAGCGGTCACTCACACGTAGAGAGCACGTGTGCGCTAACAAAAGAAGTCCAAGAATAGCAACAAATAATTTGCACTTATGATAAAATATACAGTACATTTATCCATCCATCCCATTTCTACCCCTTGTCCCTTTTGGGGTTGCAGGGGGTGCTGGAGCCTATCTCAGCTGCATTCGGGCGGAAGGCGGAGTACACCCTGAACAAGTCCCCCTCTCATCGCAGGGCCAAAACAGATCGACAGACAACAGTCACACTCACATTCATACACAAGGGCCAATATAGTGTTGCCAATCAACCTATCCCCAGGTGCAGTAAGCCGGAGTACCCGGAGGGAACCCACGCAGTCACGGGGAAGACATGCAAACTCCACACAGAAAGATACCGAGCCTGAGATTGAACCCAGGACTGCTCAGGATCTTCGCATTGTGAGGCAGACGCACTAACCACTGTTCCACCATGCTGCCCACAATACATTCATTGAGAGCTAATCATTCATCCATCCATCCATTTCCTACCGCTTGTCCCTTTTGGGATTGCGGGGGGTCGCTGGAGCCTATCTCAGCTACATTCAGGCAGAAGGCGGCGTACACCCTGTACAAGTCGCCACCTCATCACAGGGCCAACAAATATAGACAGACAACATTCACACTCACATTCACACACTGGGGCCAATTTAGTGTTGCCAATCAACCTATCCCCAGGTGCGTGTCTTCAACTTTCCAAATTTTTATATTGGCCAACAACACCCAAAGCTAATGTGCGTGCATGTTTTACGTACGTAGGTACGTAATTACATCATTACGTACGAGTGTCATGATCCGCTGCTTGGATCATGTCATATTCGGGTTTTGGTTCCATTTTGTATCTCATCTTGCTAATATTCCCGGTGGCACTTCCTGTTTTGTTCTGTTGTCATAGTTACGTATTAGTGTCACCTGCCTCTTTTTTTTTCACGCGCATTTGCTTTTTAATTACTCCCCTTATTTAAGCCTGCCTTTTCCGTTACTCATCCTCGCATCCTAGTTTCTGTTCCGTGCAACAGGTGATGACGCTGTTTCCCAATTGTGGTTAAAAACTATTTCTTGTACTTGCAAGCTTCCGCACTATGCTTGTTTTGTTTGTTCCCTAGCTCACATGCTAGCGCTTTTAGTTCTTCTAGCTCCCTTGCTAGTTCTGTTCGTTTTGCCTTCAGTACCTTGTGCAAGTGTAAATAAATCATAATTTCCTACCTTCATGCTGTGTCCAAATCCGACTGCATCCCTGAGAGAACGAACCCGCACCACAATGCCAGCAAACCGTCACAACGAGAAGTCGGAAGCGGGCGGGATGTACTGTTGTAAAATACATTGGAAAGTTAATGCCCTTACAGGCAACTGTGTAAATGTTGCAAACAGCCACTTTCATAGCAAATACTTATTTCTGACTCCTGCAACACACCAAGGAAAAAGTGAAATGAATGCATACTTGCAAATGAGTACATAAACTAAGATAAAACAACTGGACGGCAGAGTTATCATTATCAACTCAGAGTTAAATGTTGTATACACAAACATATTTCAATATCAAACAATTTAACATGTATTACCACCTGAACACACACAAAAGCACCAACACTTGGTACCATTGAGTACCGGTTTTGCTTCCCAAGGACCTGGGACTGCACACAGGCAATACTGGGAATTCTGGTCTAAGAACCTGCAGGCACAGGTGACAAGATGAAGATACATTACATAATTACATTTTTTTAACTCACATGCAAGGTATTCATCTAAGGTCAATTTATTTCACTGCAAATGAATAAATCTTCAGTTCTTAGGAAAAATAAACTCTAGCAGATCTTAACGAGAATGTTTGGTTTGCAACATTAATCCAATGCACCCTAATAGAGGAAGCTGTTATAACTGAAATTGTGTTTCTCCGCCAATTACAACTGAATTGTTTTAAGTAAGCCAAACAGGTTCTCAAACTGAAGTTCCCACATATTCATTAAAAGCTAATGCCCATTATGTTTTTATCAAATTACAGAAGCTACAGTCCCCTACTAAATACTATTTTGTATCTAGTGAACCTTAAACTGTGTATTGCTTACACAGTACATTTGTAATCTTACTTTGCTGTCACTCACTATGATGAAAAATATCAACACAAGAGGTATTTTTAGGTGGTACATTCATTCACATATTTCAGTACTGCGCTACGTACCGATTCCCTGCATGGTGCACATTTCAAGTGAGGGACAGGAAGTGTATATTTAACAAGCCTGGGCAACAGGGATATAACGGTATCAACATTTCACTGTACGATATTATTAGTTTAGTTGAGTGTAGTCTTCATTTGAAGGGGACAATGACAATGGGACCTTAAGCTCAAAGACAGATATGTTCTGCACCAATTTATAGCTAAATAGCTAATTTCCATCCGCAGTCCAATAACATTCAGGACAATTCTAATATAGAATTATACCATAGCATGTAATCAAATTAAGAATTGTCACAAAAAGGCCCTCTCATTGACACATACTTTCTACATTACAACTACACTTCTCATTTACATCATCACACAATACAAGCTTTCATTCCCATCTGTCATTTTGTAAAAAAAAAAAAAAACATGATTTTAACAGACACACCTCACAGCAAAATGCTCTCATGAATGAATATAATACACGTTAAGTTTACATGTGGGTCAAACATAGTGCCCACCTCAGTGACTCGGGGAGCAGCTTTGATTGCTCCAAAGCCACTTTTGAAGTTCAACTGCGAATGAAAAAAAATCTGTATGACTTTTCAGGTTTGATGTGAGGTATTATTATCACGGTATTAAAGCCAGGGTACAATTTTATTGGGGTGTGTGTAAAAAAAAAAAAAGACTGACATATTTTTAAGCTGGGAGTATTTGGGCTTCACGGTGGAAGAAGGGTTAGTGCGTCTGCCTCACAATACGAAGGTCCTGCAGTCTTGGGTTCAATCCCAGCCTCGGGATCTTTCTGTGTGGAGATTGCATGTTCTCCCTGTGAATGCGTGGGTTTACTCCGGCTTCCTCCCACTTCCAAAGACATGCACCTGGGGATAGGTTGATTGGCAACACTAAATTGGCCCTAGTGTGTGAATTTGAGTGTGAATGTTGTCTGTCTATCTGTGTTGGCCCTGTGATGAGGTGGTGAGTCGTCCAGGGTGTACCCCACCATCCGCCCGATTGTAGCTGAGATAGGCGCCTGTGCCAAAAAGGTGGTTTTTGCCTGGGTTTGTATGTAAGTTTGTTAGCAACATAATTTAAAACGCTATGGATATATTTGGATGAATTTTTTAGGAAATGTCCCCAAAAAATTCCTCTCATCTACTGCGAGTACACTTCTGGGAGATGTTTTTTTTTTCAGACCCAGCCAAGGCTAAAGCCCCAGAATAAAACTACACATCCAAAGTTTTTGTTTGATAATGTCATGCTTCACGGTATTATTGTGAAGACTTTTGTTATGATTTGTCATTCTATGTTAGTCTGTGTATTAGTTTAGTGCCCAGTTATGTTTTTCGATGCTCCTTTGCTCCCTTGGTTTCGTTTAGTTGTTACTACGTGCCTGATTAGCCGCACCTGCTTTCTGTTTGTTGATTAGTGTCCTCACCACTCCCCTTCATATAGAGGAGTAACTTGTGGGGGTGGTGCTACTATGAACCTACCAATCCATTATTCATAAGTTTTATTGTGATAAAATCATCAGACATTGTTTTTTAAAACAATGGAAATTGTGTAAGAATGAGTATGAAATACAAATGTATTTCAGTTTTAGGAAGCTCAGTGATAAGTTGAAGACGTGTATGTATATGTTAAGGTTTAAGAAAGCCTTGAAAGGTGAAATAATAGAAAATTATAAAATATAGACAATATTACTTTCATCCCATTGATTTATTGAAAGTTGTTGTTCCAGGCAATCACATTTTCAGTGAATGTACAGGATAGGCAAATATAAACCTTGGCTTCAGCTTATTCCTTTTTCGGTCATTATTTTTCTTTTTGTACATGTATGTGTACGATTGATAATATGTATAATCTGTGCTGTTAAATTGATCACAGAAAATGGTTGATTATATGACCGAAATAAACTAATTTCATTAATTCATTCATATTTTGGTGTTTTCCTTGTTTTAGTTGGTCCAATGGGCAGCACGGTGGAACAGGGGTTAGTGCATGTGCCTCACATGAGTAGTCCTGAGTTCAATCCCGGGCTCGGGATCTTTCTGTGTGGAGTTTGCATGTTCTCCCCGGCTTCCTCCCACTTCCAAAAAGATGCACCTGGCAATAGGTTGATTGGCAACACTAAATTGGCCATAGTGTGTGAATGTGAGTGTGAATGTTTTCTGTCAATCTGTGTTGGCAACTGCGATGAGGTGGCGACTTGTCCAGGGTGTACACTGCCTTCCGCCGGAATGCAGCTGATATACATGTAGGTTTCAGTATCCCCCATGACCCCAAAATGGACAAGCAGTAGAAAATGGATGGAGTTGGTCCATTGTTTGCTGTACGCTACAGACAACAGTTTGTTTTTTGGTGGTGTTGTTTGTTTTCATGCTACCTATGTTTTCATTTTGTTATTCTTCATGCTAATTTGTTACATTGCCTCGTGTATTGAAGTAAAGAATTCTTCTTACTTGCACGCTGCCTGAGGTCCTCCGCATCTTTGGAATACTAATACAACATACATCTGATAGCTCAGTTTCAGCTCATGTTATTCTCTTCTGTGTTATATGTCTTTTATGTTGCACGATCACACCAAGAAAAATTCCTAGTTTAATAACCCTTTCCCAAACAATGGCAATAAAAACAATTTTGATTCTGATTCTGATGCCAGCATACAACAACTTTTAAGCTTTAATACCACGGTATATACAATACCAGTACACACTGACTGGGTAGTCTACCTTAATACCAGGCATTCGATGTGGAACTTGGACCAGGGTTGTTCCTAATTGGATAGTCTCTGCAAGGCCTGATGAAAGTGTAATATGTCTGTACCACCTGAGCTTGCGTTTCTTTACAGCTGTGAGTAGGTTATCATGGGGTCTTTGTGGACCTCATCGTTTGTGACGTAGTCTGTGCAGTAGATGCACAATATGCTTTTGCAGCATCACATTTCCATTGCCAAAGTCTTCGTTTCAAGTTTTATTGTGAGTGTTCAAGTTTTGCAAGCATATAAGAACACTGACAGAGCAATGGACTTCCTTTAGAAGGATTTTGGTGCGCAGACCGATGTTCTTGCGTTTTGCAAGTGCAACGGAGGCCAGCCAATGTGAGTGGGCCATGTGTACATTAGTAAACCTCACCCTGAGAACCTCAAAGCAGTGCTTGCTATTGGGTTGATAGCTCCAGCTTTTAGCTCGGTAGCTAGCACGGTTGTCTCTCATGCGTACAACTTAGGTTTGAGTGCACAGCGAAACTGAAATACTAGAGACCGAATCAGGCGGGTTACACTAGCTCTGCTATTGTTTGTGTGATCCTTGAGACTTCAGTTTTGGAGCCTTCACCTGAAAGGATGGAGCCCAGGTTTTCCCGGTTCCAGGTTCTTACTGTTTCTAATGTTATCATGTCCACTTTGATGTATTGGATGCTGTTTGTCGTATATATTGAGTTTTCTCTGAGTTTGAGATGAGAAGGCATGACACAGTAGGCTCCAGACAGAAGCTAACAGTTACGTCAGAAGACAGCAGAGACGAGGGGGCAAGCAGGGACCATGTACTAGGAATGCCCACATTTCATGTCCTGACCTCTGTCAAACGGGGATCTCACAAATCGCCCAATATCTAAAAAGGATTGCAAAACAAAAATCAAAGGCGTCCAAGCTCATGTCCAAATTGAAACTTCCATCCATCCATTTTCTACCGCTTATTCCCTTTCGGGGTCGCGGGGGGCGCTGGCGCCTATCTCAGCTACAATCGGGCGGAAGGCAGGGTACACCCTGGACAAGTCGCAAACTCATCGCAGGGCCCAAATTGAAACTTGTGATTTCATATTTGGCATTGTTCAACATGAGTATCCAACATTGTAACAACATTAATGAGTAAAAAATAACAAAAGAGGAAACTAATTACAGGTCCCCTTAAAAACCAAGGCCCTTACCAAAACGTTGTTACGACAAACTTTTACATCCCTAATTAGCCCATTCATTAATTTATTCTCATAATACAACATTTCAATAGATCTAGATGTTCCAAACCATTGCCTTTTCCCAACCCTGTTTTGGTTTCCCAGAGGTCAAGGTTTGGTTCTATTCCCGGTTCACTGCGCGTCTTCTCCCCTCTCTAATTTGTTTATGTGCTGTCTGTTGAGAGTATTCAGCTCACCCCCAGTGGCCCCCAGCTTATAATAAAACAGGACTTCCTCTCTGACCTTTGCTGAATGGCTGATCTCTGACCTTGTGATTCCATATAAGCATTCACACTTGTACATTAGCAGACCTAAAGAATGTGTCGTGCAGTTCAGGAAGCAGCTGCACTCACAATGAAAGGGGAAATAATACTCAAATTGAAAGTAGATAGAGAGATTAAAGATTGGGCAATTTTTTCTGGTTTTATTGCTGATACAATATGTTGTTATCTTTCTGCTTGTCTGCTCTTTTTATCTGTTTGGCCACCCAGTTCTTTTCCTAAAGCGGGTTCTAAATAAGATTGAGCCCCAATGTGAGGACTTTTAAAGTTTGTAGTTGTCCTATGAACAAGATGTGATCATGAAGTACACTTTTGTAGTTATTTCCGCACAATATCTCAGATATGGTAATGCTAGAGAGCAGTAGAGAATATGAAGTTATTTTTAGTCCAATGCATCTTTAGCTTTATTCATCATCGACGTGTTTCTTGACACATTGTGTTGTATATTTTTTATATGAGGTATCCAGTTCATTTTATCATCTATTATTATAACTAGAAATTTGGTTTCATTTACTCTTTCTATTTCTATTCCGTCTATTTATATTTTTGTTTAACTTTTCCTTCCAGTCTTACCAAATAACATTATTTTAGTTTAACTGAGGTTGAAGGATAGTCTGTTTTCGTCAAACCATCTTTTTTAATTTGTTCATTTCGTTTATTATTTCTATTAGCTTCTGTGTGTTCTCTCCTGATCAAAAAACTGTTGTATCGTCTGCAAATAATACAAATTTTAAGTCTTTTGTAACTTTACAATTGTCATTAATACAACAAATGAACAATTTGGGTCCCAGTAGTAATCCCTGTGGTACTCCACAGGATACCACTCTGTGTCGTCGGAAGCACTTTAAAACAGCTTCAAGCTCTCGCAGTAGCTTTAGGAACTTTAGGTAGTCACCATTTAATTAAAGGGACAAGCAGTACTGAAAACACAGTGCATTAAAAAAAAAAAAAAAAAAAAAATATATATATATATATATACAGTATATATATATATATTTCTTTTTTTTTTAATTAACCTTTTCATTTTGCCTATCGTTCACAATCCTTATTGAAGACATGACAATGGATGGATTTTTTTCCATCCATCCATTTTCTACTGCTTGTCCCTTTTTAGTTTTTTATGCTTTTGTAAATCCATCCATCCATCCATCCCTCCATCCATCTTCTTCCGCTTATCCAAGGTTGGGTCACGGGGGCAGCAGCTTAAGCAGGGAAGCCCAACATTTCCTCTCATTCTAAATATTAAATACATTTAATCAAAAGTTTGCTTACAACGGAGTCACTCTATTTTGCCTATAAAGCCCCTAAGAAAACATCAACATACCTCCATTAAGGTCGTATGTAAATGCTGTAAGTATATATATATAATGCGGAAACAGGCACATTTATAGTAACATTTATTTTTTACGTATTTTGGTCATTTTAAGCATACGTGGCACATTAATTTATAAAAACGCATCACAACGCTCGCAATTTTTTTAACACTCACTGATTATTGATCACTGCAGACTTTGACAGTCAACAAACCTAATAAAACATCACTTACTGTACAATATATGCTATTATTAGGATGCCAATTTTTTCATTTCGATGAAGAATGACTCATAATAAGAAAAGGTAGGTGGAACCAAACGTCTTTTCCTGTTGGTTCTCGCCATTTCAAAGTCTAATTTGGCTGTAAAAATTCCCCAAATTGTCAGAATACATCCTCAGCCGTCTTCTCTTCAGGTAATAAGCATGATTTATGATCTACAATAAACTTCCAGGTAGCAGGGAAGCGAGGAAGCAGCAGACAACTGGATGCTGTAAACATAGCGACACACAGAAGTGATCACAACGTCGCTATAAATAGTTTATCTGGTGTACTTCTTATATTAACAATATCACTAATACTTGGTTAATATTCAAGTCCCAAAATATAAATGGAGTATTTGTCACATAGGGGTCGCATCTTACTGCGTGGTCGTTCTCCCAGGATGCAGACGGACAACTCCGGGCGAAGCGTGAAGGTAGGAGATGATTTATTTCTCATAAATCATATAAGAGATACAAACATGCAAGACATAAGAAAAAGGTATTCGTGCCAATCGCATGCGGAAGCTAAGGTAAAACTTGGCACAGCAACAACAAACTAAGAAACAGAAATAACCAAACATACTGTAACTAATGCATATAGCAAACAACGAAGCCAGACAGTGTGTGGCGCACAACATGAATACATAACTCTCTGATTAGTGCCCGGGAGCAGGTGAGCGGGCTGAACACTAATCAGAGGCAGGTGAAACCAATCAACTGCCATGGTAACTAAAACAAACCCAGAAGTGCACAAAACAGGAACTAAGGGAGTCCAAAGCTAAACAGAACATGACTACGCAAAACGGGCTTCACGGTGGCAGAGGGGTTAGTGCGTCTGCCTCACAATACAAAGGTCCTTCAGTCCTGGGTTTAATCCCAGGCTCTGGATCTTTCTGTGTGGAGTTTGCATGTTCTCCCCGTGAATGCGTGGGTTCCCTCCGGGTACTCCGGCTTCCTCCCACTTCCAAAGACATGCACCTGGGGATAGGTTGATTGGCAACACTAAATTGGCTCTAGTGTGTGAATGTGAGTGTGTATGTTGTCTGTCTGTGTGTGTTGGCCCTGCGATGTTATGGCGACTTGTCCAGGGTGTACACCACCTTCTGCCCGATTGTAGCTGAGAATGGCGCCAGCGTCCCCCGCGACCTCAAAAGGGAGTATGCGGTAGGAAATGGATGGATGGATGGACTACGCAAAACATGATCCGGGCAATGGATCATAACAGTATTGTTTCGCGCTTTGTCTGTGGGTTTTTTTTTATAATTTTACGGGTGGAATAGAAAACCTCCCAGTGACTTCACTGAAAGCGGACATTTATTTATTGTTTATTTACAATTTGGAATGCATTAAAAAAAAAACATCCGTCGTGATGATTATGAACGATAGGCAATATTCCAAAAAAGTGCAGTTCTCCTTTAAAAGCCTATTCTATAAGTACAGTATGCATTTTGCACCTTTTGTATTGAATAAGGTTAGAGTTATTTATGTTTTATTACCAGGTAATTTGACTTCAACTGAAAATGGTAAATCACATTTTCATCTGAATAATTGTAGAATGCAACATTATTTTATATATAGACCATAAAACTAATGTCTTGGAAATCCTGTTTGGAGGAAAGCTACCTATTTCAAAGCCATTGTAAGCAGCAACAATGAAGGAGGAGGTTGGATTAGATATGCTGTCAAAGTGTACACAATTTACTTTATTAGCTTACAAAAGGCCGTAATTATCTGGTTTGGAGTGTGTTTTATCTTTATGTGAATATACGAGTGCATGTGCATTTGACAGCTTATTGATTGTGCTCTGAACCCAGTGGGTGCAGCCAACACCGTAATAAATGATGCTGCAGTGCTGTCTGAACCTGGTGACCTCAGCCATTTGACTGACAGAGCACTGAGTGGATCAGCGAGTAGATAGAGGCCACATTCAGTACATCTAAAGACAACCAACAGCATATCAGGGCTTAGGGACAACAGACACCAATTTAATTTAGCTGTTCTTCAAAGGTTGCAGTTCACAGCTACTGGGCTACTGGGATAAAAGCAGCAGGAGAAAGAGATAAGACACAGAAAAAAAAAAAAAACTTGGATAGGATTGTAAAGATTAAATATTGTTGAGAATTTTCATCAAGAATTAAATTGGCACTCGCATGCTTTAAATTTTTGAGTATGTCCTCTTGGTGGAACATGTTTGGTAAACATTGTTTTATACGATCAATTATACATGAAAAAGAAACAGCTTCTTTAAGTTTTTTGGATACAATACTTCTAGAAAAAAATGTCAGTACTTACACCCATCGACTCACTCCATATTAGTTAGGGGTGTAACTAAGAAGATGTCGGTACTTTTGTTCATGTGGTAATTAATGTTTGTAAAATAATACAATCTCATTTTTAATTTAGCATTTAACACTGATCTTAATAACTGTACTGTCCATTTTTAATAACTATTTTCTTTGCAGCAATGGGTCTTGTAAGCTGGTATGCATTTAAAATTAAAGATAAAATTGTACCAATGATTGTCACACACACTCTTGGTGTGGCGAAATTATTCTCTGCATTTGACCCATCACCCTTGATCACCCCCTGAGAGGTGAGGGGAGCAATGGGCAGCAGCGGTGCCCGGGAATCATTTTTGGTGATTTAAACCCCAATTCCAGCCCTTGATGCTGAGTGCCAAGCAGGGAAGGAATGAGTCCCATTTTTATAGTCTTTGGTATGACTCGGCAGGGATTTGAACTCACAACCTACCGGTGTGGAGAGGGTGCCAGCATTCAAATTTCTTGGTACAAAAATTTCAGAGGATCTCACTTGGGGAAATAATCCAAACTGCATGGTTAGGAAGGCACAGCAGCGACTGTACTTCCTGAGGGTTCTCAGGTGATTAAAAATGCTGGAAAAATAACAACAACCGTCGTCTCCCGAAACAGACACAATCCTGAAGGACTCATCCCACTCTGCTGACCACTTGTTCAACCTTCTCCTCTCAGGAAGATGCCATCAGGAGTTAGAACACAGACCACCAGACTATTACACAGTTTTTATTCTCAAGCCATCACCAAACTAAATAATGTACTAGAATTTAGCCTGTGAGATACATTTTTACGATATTTTTAATACCAATTTACTATCTTTTTAATATCCGAAATTGATTATTTTATGATCACTGTATACTTTTAAGATATGTGTTTGCTATATGTGTGTAGTGTGTATGACTAAAATTCCTAATGTTTTTTTTGTTTTTTTTGTGCATACTTCTTGAAAGCTTCCCCTTGTGCTTTAAACTGAATCTCGTATATTGCCACTTTATGACCTTCATTCAAGCCTCTGGCCAACGTCATAAAGTGGTACATGGTCTGAATGAAACTACACGGAGGCATCACACTCTCCAACCATCCATCTCATCCACCACTCATCCTTTGTGAAAATTTTCCCATGACCATTCTTTCCTTTTCCCTTTTCCACATGCCCTGCGCACCTCTTGCACACACATGTGGAGGCTGGCGTGTTGTAATGATCCGATGCTTTTTTTTGATTTACAGTCACACGGTAGACGTGATGAGTGTGTGTGATTACGTTTGGCTCTGAAAATTCGCCCATCTATGGCCGCATCTCTCAGGGATGACTTCCCAGATGCCGCAAGAAATGCCTGTGAGCCGTCACACCCCCAACAGGAGGTTTAAGGTATGCCAGATGTGACGGGGATGAATACATGGTCTAGGGAATGTCCTACACGGTGGAACACCTAAATGATGATTAACCGTACATCTGCTGTAAATCAACCATCAATCATATTTTGTTTAGTGCATACGTGACATGTTTCCCGCCTCCAAGGACTATTACGATACAGCGTCTCTAACCACCAAATAAACTCTTACTTTTCCACTGGTGTAGCCAGTCTTGGAGGAAATGAGAGAAACACATTTAGGTTTGCTGAGCTTACATTTTTGTCCAAAGAGTAAAAGCAGTAACTCGGGACAAAAGGGAAGTGCTGGCAGAAATGTTGCTCCATAGTAAACTTTCAATATTTCTGTCAGAATCAGACATCTGAAGAAAGAGGGTTTCCATGTTCTGTTGCCCATTTGGAATGTCCTCGTTTGGCACTTGTTATCTCTGCTAAACGGTGGAAGTGAAAAGTGGAGCTTACCTTATGTTAGTGTTGAACAGCAAATCTTGTAGCATTGCACAGAAATGCTGTACTTGGTCAGACAAATGTTTTCCTTTTTTTGCTTTGTTACATTTAATTCTAAGCTGTACAATGAAAAACTAACTTAAAACTATCATCATTTACAGTACCGTATTTTTCGGATTATAAATCGCTTCTGACTACACGTCGCACCGGCCATCCATCCATCCATTTCCTACCGCTTATTCCCTTTCGGGGTTGCGGGGGGTGCTTTGCGCCTATCTCAGCTACAAATGCATAATAATGAAGGAAAAAAAAAATATATGTAGCCCTGGAGTATAAGTCGCATTTTGGGGGGAAATTTATTTGATAAAATCCAACAGCAACATTAAAAATTTGAAAGGCAATTTAAAATAAATAAAGAATAGTGAACAACAGGCTGAATAAGTGTACGTTATATGACGCATAAATAACCAACTGAGAAGGTGCCTGGTATGTTAACGTAACATATTATGGTAAGAGTCATTCAAATAACTATAACATATAGAACATGCTATACGTTTACCAAACAATCTGTCACTCCTAATCGATAAATCCGATGAAATATTCTTCTTTGATGTCGCTTCTAAACAACTCTGCCAACTTCAAAGGTATGCGCCGCTTCCTCTTGTCGTTTTCTGCTGCATATTTCACTGCGTCCAGCTTGCAATCTGCAGTACATGATTTTCTTTTCGGTGCCATTTTTTGTTCAGCCCTTTTCAGTTTTTATAATATACGGCCCGCCAACGTTGAAATTATCCATTTTAACAGCTGCGGCAGTAGCATATAGCAGTTAGCATTCCATGACCAACAATGCACTTTTGCGATGATCCTCCCCCGTCGAATTCTTATTGGTCGACGTGTGTGTGACGATTGCTGACGTGTGTGTGACAATTGCTGACATTTTTTTCGTCTCTTCCGCGAATGAGATAAATATTAATAATTGATATTTTACGGTAATGTGTTAATAATTTCACACATAAGTAGCGCCGGAGTATATGTCGCACCCCCGGCCAAACTACGAAAAAAACTGCGACTTATAGTCCGAAAAATACGGTACATGCAATGAACAAATGTTCTCTGTAGTTGACGTCAGGTCAACTTCCTTTAATACGGGGAGGGTGTGGTCCCCGTGGACTGAATCAGGAAGATGGTCACACAGGACAGCCATATTACATGCCATAGGCTCTACCTCCCGTTTTACCTCTGTTACGACTTGGAGATAATGAGAGTAACCAGATACAGAGAGGAAGTTCAAAAATGACAGCTTTTATTTTGAAATAACTTTTTAACCTCCGGTGAAAAAGTATCTCACAAAAATGTATACAACGTACGGAAAATAAATCCGAGGATAAACACTTAACTCAAAAAATCGCTCCAAAAAATAAGGAGGAATACTACGTTAAGAAAAAACTAACAAAAATAGAATATAAACAAGAATTAACCAAAAGCGCTCCAACAGGAGGGGAAAAAAACTCTAATAATATATACAAATACAATGTCTATGGATAAACAAAAAAAAATCACTAAATCAATGAGGAAATAAAACAAAATTTGGAATAACAAAAACTCACCAATTAGGTTGACGAAGAAAAACTAAGAACGCTCGTAGGAGGAAAAAGTAAACTCAAAATTTCAGCAAAAAATAACTGCTATGATCAAAAAATATGAACAAGAAAAACAGAAGCAAGGCAAGGAGGGAATCAAGAACATAAACATGGACGCTAGAAGGCACGATAGACGAGACGATCTGGCAAAGGACAAACGGAGAATCCATCCATCCATTTTCTACCGCTTATTCCCTTTCGGGGTCGCAGGGGCGCTGGCGCCTATCTCAGCTACAATCGGGCGGAATGCGGGGTACACCCTGGACAAGTCGCCACCTCATCGCAGGGCCAACACAGATAGACGGACAACATTCACACTCACATTCACACACTAGGGCCAATTTAGTGTTGCCAATCAACCTATCCCCAGGTGCATGTCTTTGGAGGTGGGTGGAAGCCGGAGTACCCGGAGGGAACCCACGCATTCACGGGGAGAACATGCAAACTCCACACAGAAAGATCCTCAGCCTGGAATTGAACCCAGGACTGCAGGACCTTCGTATTGTGAGGCAGACACACTAACCCCTCTGCCACCGTGAAGCCCACAAATGAGCTTAAAAAGGATGTGGGAGTGACGGGGAACAGGTGAAAACAATCAGGAATCAAGGATGACTTCAGACTGGTGACACAAGAGGAAGGACCCGTGATCTGAAACAAGAGGGTAGTTTTTCAAAATAAAACACATAGATCACAAGACAGAAAAACAAACAAGACTTCCCTCACCGCGGTGTGACAACCTCTTCTTGGACAAAGTAGTAAACGTGAACTATATGCGAGCGTAGTGTTCTTGTGTGTCTGAAACTGACTGAGTTGCTTCATGCCCAAGATGCAGAGACGGCAGGTATAAATTAAAAGGTGTATGAAAATGTAAATTAAATGAACAAAAGGAAAGTAGTGCAGCTAGGGGATTCGCCAAAACACTACATTTGTAGAGGTAGAAAAAGATAAAGCAAAGCAGATACATCAAGCATAGGAAGTTTATGCCGCGTGGAGATGCTTAGCACATTGCGAACAGAATGCATTGCAATGATCCAGCCCTTGGTGGCAGACAACGGAAATGCACAAAGAATGGAAACTAAAATAAGAGCGCTGGAATGGAAATAACACCAAAACATGTAAATAAACATCAGTCCAACACTGTCATAGAGCGTCGTTACAAGACGCCACCTCAAATTAACGGATTCCAGACGTAAAAACAAAAGTCCGAAATCAATGAAGGGTGAAGAGAGGACTTGGCGGAGCGTCGTGAACCTGCGCACCAGCCACAAAGGACTGGATGACAGCCACCAGTCCAAGTAATTGCAGCCGGCAAGGATGAGACAAATGGCGGTGTGGAAGGTGAGCGCACGTTGAGCCCCTGAGTGGCCGACTTTGAAGGTGAGTGAGGGATGTGCGGGGTCTGTGTCTCTGTCGCTGATGTGGAACGCGAGTATGGGCTGCGTGTTTCTGTTGTCGATGTGGAAAGCGAGCCCTGGGCCATTCTTTCCGCATTGTGATCAGCACCTCCACACAGCATAACCTTCCTATGCTTGCTGTATCTGCTTTGCCTTTGCCTTTTTTGTTACCTCCACGGGTTTTGTGCACTACCAAACATGCACTTTTTTTTTTTTTAGTTCATTGAATATACTTTTTACCTGCATTCTGCCTGCTGCCTCTGCATCTTGGGGTCACACTGCAAGCAATTAAAAAAAAAATAATAATTATTCATTTTAATATACGGCATATACTGTGTGTGTGTGTATATATATATATATATATATATATATATATATATATATATATATATATATATATATATATATATATATATAAATAATTTTTACATCATAACAAGTGTGGCTCTTCCTCACCTGCCCACCCTGAATGCACGTCCGCGATTTTAAACGTTACACAGTCGTTACAGTGCAATGCTTTTATCAGACCTGGCTCACTCTGGGAACCGAAGCTATAAATAAGAGGTATGTTTTGTTTTTTTATTGACTGTCTTTCTTTAGTTAAAGGGAAGAGGTGAGAGACACGTAGGTAATGATTATCGGCTAAAGGTAAAGTGTAATTTCGTGGTTGGCCAATTAGTTCAGGTCGGATGATGTTGTTGTTACAAACGTCAACATGGGGCTACCAACCACACAGAATAACCAAATCCAACAATGACAAGTTCAGAGCGATCTTTTAGTATTAAACTGGTGTTTTCAAGATGGAAGTACATGCACTACTTCAACATCATTAAAACATACAGAAATAGTAAAATATGTCCAAGGGCAGGGTGTTCTGTTCTGAGTAAATCTAAGCTCATCAAATATCTGGCAATGGCACACGCCAGATATTTGAATGTTTTTCCAAAAAGTAACAATAATTACTTTTACTGGTAACTAATTACATTTGAGAATGGGTTGGCCTTAGTTAATGTTTACTTAAATTACTTTATTGGGGCAAAGTAACTTGCAACAATAGATTTTTGCTTTTTGAAATTAAAAAGTATTCTGAGGGAACACATTTCCGAGTATGCCATATTTTATAAGTAAGAATAATTTTATCAAAGTAAACTATATCCTACCAGGTACTGCTGTGAAGCTGGTACTGCATAAATGTGATCTCTTCATTCTAGTACTGTAGTAAGGCAGCACCTGCCGCATCTTCAGAGTCTTGCCGGTTAGACGCAAGACTCCTTGACTGTCCTTGACACGTATGGGAGACTTAAAGGATACATTGTGAGAATAAGTAACATGTAAACCCCTTATTTTCTGCATGAGGTGCCATCAAGAGCAAGCACAGTATATCCATAAGGATATTGCCTCTGAGGATGTCAGGGGCCAAGGGCAGTAATTTAGTAATAAGAAGTAATTTGTTTTGCTATTCATTTATTTTTTATGTACTTTGATTTAATCAAAACATGTAATGAGGATAAATATGTATACTATAATACTTGCATTAAATGACTATGTAAGGTTTTGTTACATTGTTATAAGAACCTCATATACAAAAGAAGTGGGGCAAAGCTATGAGTATTCCAACACTTTCTGGCAATATAGTTCATCTATTTCCTGCGCTTAGTTGTACTCACATTTGAATATATTTTGAGCAAAGGCTGTAGTGATGGTTTGCCACTCGTTAATGTATAAGAACTGGTGTGTAGGACAAGTTACTATCTCTTCTTGTATATTTGAGACGCCTGTGAGAACCTTTGGGGCGTTCAAGAGAGCGCTGGGATCCTCTTCCTCGATGTTTCGCTGATATGCCCACAACATCTCCAAATGGTTCAGTAGTGAATCATTGTCTCCCAGGTTCAGCCCCTAGATGCCATCAACTCACCTGAATGCCCAAGTGGAGTCCTTTCTGTTGACCCATAGCCACTGACTTCCCTTTTCAACAGGCTTTGAGGGGGTCTTTGACTGCCTGTTAGTGAGCCTTCCCTCGCTCTCCCTGAGTATCCTGGATGTTGAGGTGGCTACAAACCCTCTGCAGCCTACTTCCACTAGGCCTACCCTAGCTTTCCAGCATTGTTGTTGCGCATTGACTGCAAGCTCAGTGTACCTCAACTTCTTACGCTCCATCAGTGTGTGAATGTGTGTGTGAATGGGTAAATGTGGAAGTAATGTCAAAGCGCTTTGAGTACCTTGAAGGTAGAAAAGCGCTATACAAGTACAACCCAGAAAAGCTTTCTTCACTGTACTCTCCCAGAGCACTGTGAGTTCTTTGATATAGACAAGCCTGAGAGGCTGACAACAAAACAAGATCCGGCCACAGGCTGGTGTACGTGATCTCAGCTGGGAAGCAGAGCTTTTGGTCCAAGTCTGCCAACAGCTTCCGATCTTGTGAGCTGCCCAGTGTCTGACCTGGTCAGACACTTGAACTTCTCCCTACCGGACAAATGTTGTTGCCTGTCAGCCGGATGACGGGGGAGGAAGGGTGTTGGTATTTAACTTTCCAGCACGACTGCAAGACACCTGGTTGTGCCGCCTGGTGTATCGGCCTTGGGTGAAGCTGGTCTTGCAACCCACCAAGCTGTGTTTCAGTGTTGATGGCAGAGTGGGTATGTGGGGTCTTTACCATACAATTGGCTGAGGATTTTGGGAGAAGGCAGGACATTGTAGGCCATCCTGATGGTAAAGCCCCCATCTCTCACATCTTTCCAGGAGATCTATAGCTTCTCTACTCCTTCCCATGTCATCCACTGCCCTTGCTTTGCCTGTGCTGCACATTCCTGCTTCCTCTACCTGAAGTATCTACTGGACCCCCAGCTTGTGTCTCTGAGATGGAGTGGCCTTGCTGCAGGCTGGTGTGCCGGCCCCAAGGCCGAGACATCTCCTTCCCTGCTGTACTTGACCCACAATGTCGCTGTGCTTGAATGTTGCTTTAGCCTGATCTGTTGTAGCCAAAGGGGTCCACTTCCTCCAAGTTGACAGGATTTTGTTGTTTTAGTTTATATATTTATATGACACTGACCATTGAATGGGATGCACTAAAACACAATATTTACAGACAAATTGACACTTACTTACTGTGGCTGGACAGCTTAGTATATTGTATACTTACAGTTGTCTAATAATATTGGCAGTACAATATAAACGTTTGTGTTTTCGTACAAAGAGTAACACAGAAGAAGTTAAAGTTTCTTTTAATATATATATATATATATATATATATATATATATATATTTATATATATATATATTCATGTGTTTTACTGTATAGCGCTTTTCTACCTTCAAAGTACTCAAAGCGCTGTGACACTACTTCCACATTCACCCATTCACACACACATTCACACACTGATGGAGGGAGCTGCCATGCAAGGCGCTAACCAGCACCCATCAGGAGCAAGGGTGAAGTGTCTTGATCAGGACACAACGGACGTGACGAGGTTGGTACTAGGTGGGGATTGAACCAGGGACCCTCGGGTTGCGCACGGCCACTCTCCCACTGCGCATACATATATATAGATAGTCGTGATCAGAAGCTTGTGGATAACTACCAAAAGCGCCTTATTGCCGTGAAACTTACCGAGGGACATGCAACCAAATATAAACATTGCTGTATGTATACTTTTGACCTAACAGATTTGGTCACATTTTCAGAAGACCCATAATAAATTCATAAAAGATCAAAACTTTATGATTGTGTTGTGTGACCAAAAAGTATGTGCTCCAATCACTCTATCATAAAAAAATAAGAGTTGTAGAAATCAGTGGAAACTCAAGACAGCCATGACATTATGTTCTTTACAAGTGTATGTAAACTTTAGATCCCCACTATAAGTATCAATATCAATAAATAAAACAGTTAATGCGTATTGACTCCTTTTTTACCTTTAATGGCGTCCAGTTACTGTTGAGCCACAAGCTCAAAATTAGCAAGCAAAAATGCACACAGAAAATAATACATTGTGGAAATCTTAGATCCAAAGCCATGGCAAGTCGTTCTCCCAACAAGATAAGAATATTTTATCTTCGATCGCTGTGAGGCAATATCATTAGAACGAACGCCTGCTGGTGCGCTATACCCTCTTGTAGTGAGGAGGAGTTTCACGTTCATGTTTACACTGCATTTGAGTGCCTTGAAAACAGAAAATGTAGATTGTTACCAACTGCTTTCGTATGATTGAATAAAACCTTAGAGAGGAAGTCTGGAATCACTTTTGTTAAAGCACGTCAATACACCTTCCTATACCAATCACATTCTTACAGCTTCACAATAATAGCACTATGCCTCACATCCGGTCTAAGAAGTATACAAACATGAGAAATCAAACATGCTTTGGGGCGGCATAGCTCGGTTGGTAGAGTGGCCTTGCCATCCTAGTCACTGCCGTTGTGTCCTTGGGCAAGACACTTTACCCATCTGCTCCCAGTGCCACCCACACTGGTTTAAATGTAACTTAGATATAGGGTTTTACTATGTAAAGCGCTTTGAGTCACTAGACAAAAGCGCTACATATACCGTTGTGACGATCTCCGACCTCGATCCTCTGTTCCTTTGCAGCAAACACCACACCTTGGCTCAGTGGGTTACACTCTTTTATTATTTTCACAACAGTTTATCGTTCAGAGTTCTTTTTCAGCTTTTCAGCTTCTGTCTCTTCACGCTCAACAGCGGGCTCCTCCGTCTGGCTCTCACTCCCAGTTTGCCAGCCCCGCTCATGGTTTCCAACGCTGCTGATAAAGGAAACAGGTGATTAGATAACTCGTCCCAGCTGAGGTATCTGCTCACCTGATTGCTGCTTCACGACCGGCTGCCGCACATGCTCCGCCCGCAGGGGACGCGTAGGACACGCCCCACTCCACATGCCTCCACCGCCCGATTCAGGCCGGGCAGTGGTCCGGGCGCAGCCACTCCCCCGCCCCTCCCCTGGGCGAGAGAGGAAGTCGGCCACGGCCATCTGACTCCCCGGCCTGTGGCCCACCCGGAAGTTATAAGGCTGTAGCGCAAGGTACCACCGGGTGATCCTCGCGTTAGCATCCCTCATGCAGTGGAGCCACTGGAGCGGTTTGTGGTCCGAATGGAGGCTGAAGGCGCGTCCCAACAGGTAGTAACGGAGGGCCCCCACCGGATGGCGAGGCACTCCCTCTCCACCGTGCTGTACCTCGCCTCCCGGTCTGACAGCTTCCGGCTGAGATATAATACGGGGCGGTCGACACCCCCCACCTGCTGGGAAAGTACCTCCCCCAGCCCCCGACTCGACGCGTCCGCCTGCAGACAGAAAGGGATGTCA
The DNA here is from genome assembly GCF_033978795.1 of Nerophis ophidion. Taxonomy (NCBI): domain Eukaryota; kingdom Metazoa; phylum Chordata; class Actinopteri; order Syngnathiformes; family Syngnathidae; genus Nerophis; species Nerophis ophidion. The sequence continues at coordinate 54,921,975 of NC_084613.1, forward strand.
AAATTAGGCATGTGCAGCACCGGCTCCTCACAAAGTGCATTTTTTACCTTCTCAAATCCCTGCTGGGACTGCTCCGTCCACTGGACCAGTTCGGGAGCACCCTTTCGGGTGAGGTCAGTTAATGGACCAGTCCAATCCGCGAACCGCGGAATGAACCTCCGGTTGTACCCTGCCAGTCCCAAGAACTGCCTCACCTCTTTTTTTGTCTTGGGAGGTGGACAGGCTGCGATCGCCGCCGTTTTGTCCACCTGCGGCCGCATCTACCCCCCCCCCCAAGTGGTACCCCAGATACTGTACCTCCCTCCGTCCAACCGCGCACTTCGCCGGGTTGGCAGTGAGCCCCACCCGCCTCAGGGACTCGAGCACCGCCCCCACCCGCTGCATGTGTTGTTCCCAGCTGTCACTCTGGATGATGACATCATCCAAGTACGCAGCTGCGTATGCAGCGTGGGGCCGCAGCACTCGGTCCTCGAGACGCTGGAACGTGGCAGGCGCACCGAACAAGCCGAACGGAAGTGTTACGAACTGGTACAAACCGTCCGGAGTGGAGAAGGCCGTTTTTTCCCTGGACTCTGGTGATAAGGGAATCTGCCAGTAGCCCTTGGTTAAATCCAGCGTGGTGAAAAAATTAGCAGAGCCCAGCCGATCTAGGAGCTCGTCGACCCGGGGCATTGGGTATGCGTCAAAACGTGACTGATCATTCACCCTGCGGTAATCTACACAGAAACGCACGGTCCCACCCTTTTTCCCCTACCAAAACAATGGGACTACACCATGCGCTGTGAAATTCTTCTATCACTCCCATTTCAAGCATTTTTTTTAATTCCTCTCTCACAACTTTACGCTTGTGTTCGGGGAGCCTGTATGGCCTAGACCGCACCGTAATCCCCGGGCTAGTCTCAATGTGATGTCGGATGAGATCCGTGCGGCCGGGCCGTGATTAGAACACGTCAGAAAAGCGCAGCTGTAACTCGGATACCTCCGCCCGCTGTGCCAATGTGAGCTGGTTGTCACAGGAAAGCGGAGGGGTGGGTCCAGAGTGCGGGACCTCTGGCCCCAGCTCCTTTTCCTCCTTCACCACCGTCGCTATGGAAACAGGCTCCGCCTGTCTCCATGCCTTCAGCAGATTTATATGATATAATTGTGTGTCCCCCCGACGGTCCGAGCACCGAACCTCATAATCCACATCACTCACTTGCCGCGTGACCTCAAAGGGTCCTTGCCACTTTGCAAGTAATTTAGAGCTTGAAGTTGGGAGCAATACAAGCACTTTTTCTCCCGGTGTGAATTTACGCAGTTGAGTCCCCTTGTTGTACGTGCGGCGCTGACGCTCTTGGGCACGGAGCAAATTCTCGCGTGACAAGTGCCCCACCTGGTGGAGTTTTGCTCGCATGTCAAGGACGTATTGTATTTCATTTTTGCTGGAGCTTGGACTCTCCTCCCAGCTTTCTTTAATAACGTCCAAGACTCCGCGAGGCCTCCGGCCATACAATAACTCAAACGGTGCAAAACCAAGCGAGGCCTGAGGTACCTCCCGCATCGCGAACATGAGGGGATCCAACCATTTATCCCAATTTTGTTTGTCCTCGTGAATAAACTTACGGATCATTGTTTTCAGTGTTTCATTCAGCCGCTCCACCAGCCCATCAGTTTGCGGATGATACACACTGGTGCGGATCGATTTTATCCCCAATAATCCGTACAGTTCTTTTATTGTGCGCGACATAAAGGACGTGCCCTTTCGGGATCCCAACCCGGGAAATGACCTTGAACAGTGCTTGCACAACACTTTTGGCGGAAATAGAGCGCAACGGCACTGCCTCGGGATAGCGCGTTGCGTAATCCACTAGGACTAAAACAAAGCGATATCCCTGTGTGCTCGGGTGAAATGGTCCGATGAGGTCCATGCCCATTCTCTCGAAGGGGACTTCTATGAGGGGTAATGGGCGTAATAGTGCCCTTGGGGTGGCCGCTGGATTCACCAGCTGGCAGTCCGGGCAGACGGCGCACCAGCGGCTCACATCCGCCCGGTGGCCTGGCCAATAGAAACGGACCATGACCCGATTAAGTGTCTTGTCATACCCCATATGTCCAGCCATCGGGTTTTCATGCGCCGCCTGGAAAACCATTTCCCGGTGGCGTTTTGGCACCAACAACTGGGTGCATTCCTCCCCTGTTTGCGTGTCACGGGCCACTCGGTAAAGTCTATCCCTAATTACTGAAAAATGAGGGAATACCCGCGCTTTCCCCGGGCGCACCAGCTGACAGTCAATAAAGTCGACCTGGTCCCAGGCCTCGCGCAAGGTTTCATCACGGGACTGTTCGAGGGGAAAGTCCTCCGTAGGTGACCATCGAGGAGCCGGGGGGGCCTCCCGCGAAGACCCCGCCGGTTCCCGCTCGGCACTCCCGGATGAAACCGCGTTGCCACTAAGAACAGTGCGAATATTCCCCTCTCCTACTGTCCGTGAAACGCACCCCAACACATTGTGCCAATAAATCTCTGAACCCCGCCCGGCCAATTCGTGCCCAAAATTACGGGGTGCGAGAGGTGCGTACTTACAGCTACCTCGACTTTATGTTTTTGTTTGCCATATGCAATTTCCACTGGTACAATCGGATATTCGTGCACATCCCCATGAATACACCTGATTTTCACCCGTGTTGCTTGCCTCAAAACCCCGGGCCGAACCAGATTCTGGTGGATCAAGGACTGTTTACAGCCCGAATCCACCATCGCCCGGTATGTACCCCCTTATAACCTTACCGGTACACGGTACGTCTCTCCGTGATCGGGCGCAGGTGCTAGAGGCCCGACAACCCGCATCACCTGCCCCCCCTCCATCAGGGAGCACTCCCTGCGCACGTGACCGTCTGTCCGCACCCCCAACACACCGGGCCCGGCATTTGATTCGCACTCTGTGAGGGAAGCCCTCTATCCACAGCGCCGGCACCCTGCAACAAAAAAACACCAGTTAGTTCGTGATTTTCCCGCGTCCCCCCTTTTGTGGTATGTGTGTGTGTGGGTGTGTGTATGTGCATTTTGCTTTCTGTCCGCCTGGGGAACCTGTCCGTGTTGCCCAGGCGATTTTGCTCTCTCCATCGCACCCCATCGCAGGGCGAGCCGACGGCAGGGTGCTGCAGCGGGTTCCGTGGCCATCCTTGGCGTCGCCTCCCGCTGCACGGCCAGGTGTTCCTCCGCCAGTTTTACAGCTACCTTGACATCCGGGGGGCTGAGGTACCTGACCCAGGCTGCGGTCCTCGTCGGGATGGCCTCCAAGAATTGATCCAGGACTATGGCCTCCAGCATCCCCGGGTCCTGACCATTTGGCTGGAGCCATATCGTCGCTGCGTCTCTCAGCCGGTGCGCAAAGACGAATTGCCGGTCTTCTGGTTCCAGTCTCATCGCCCGAAACCTCCTTCTGTGGTCTTCCTTGCTGCTGCCGACCCGGTCTAAAATGGAATGTCGGAGGTTGGCGTATTGCATGCGGGCGGTTGCCGGGAGACTCAACACTGCCCGCTGCGCCTCCTCCACCAGGAGCGGCAGCAGCTTCGCGCCCCACTCCTCTTCCGGCCATCTGTTCGCCACCGCCGTTTTTTCGAACACGTCAAGGAAGGTTTATGGATCCTCCCCCTCCACCATGCGCTTCATGATCGAGGTTCCTCCTGTTGTCTCTGCTCTGTCCATCAAGGTTTTCAGCAGCTGCGCCTACTGCTGACTTGCCGCTGACACTTGCGCCAGCACTTGGCCAAGCGCTTCCAGCGGGGTTGGTGCCGACATTTTCTGTGGGTCCTTATTTTTTTAGTTGGGCGCCACTGTGACGATCTCCGACCTCGATCCTCTGTTCCTTTGCAGGAAACACCACACCTTGGCTCAGTGGGTTACACTCTTTTATTATTTTTACAACAGTTTATCGTTCAGAGTTCTTTTTCAGCTTTTCGGCTTCTGTCTCTTCACGCTCAACAGCGGGCTCCTCCGTCTGGCTCTCACTCCCAGTTTGCCAGCCCCGCTCATGGTTTCCAACGCTGCTGATAAAGGAAACAGGTGATTAGATAACTCGTCCCAGCTGAGGTATCTGCTCACCTGATTGCTGCTTCACGACCGGCTGCCGCACATGCTCCGCCTGCAGGGGACGCGTAGGACACGCCCCTCTCCACAACCGTATTTCCTTGAATTGCCGCAGGGCATATAGTATGCACCTGCCTTGAATTACTGCTGGGTCAAACTCGCTTCCCAAAATAATTGCCGCATGCTTAGTATTACCACCTGGTCAAACTTGTGACGTCACGAGTGACACTTCCCCTGTCATCATTTTCAAAATGGAGGAGGCTGATTTCAATACCGGTAATTTCAAATCGCATAAAGGGAAGAAGATTAAGAACTATTCAGTAGGATTTAAGGTCCAAGCTTACATCACTCTCAAATTTTTACCACATGCCCTTGGTAAGTGCAGGAGTGAGAAGAGGTTTTAAATTAATTAGCGCCCCGGCGGCAATTCAAGGAAATTTCGGTATATAAAATTCACTTCACTTCACTTCACTTTGTAAAATATGTTGTCAGGAGTTGAAGCGTGGAAGGCAGCTTCATCGATGTGACCCTAAGGACTGCAGACGGGAGACAGATGGTGAGTAAAATAATAATATTTCATAAACCAAAGAAACACACTCACGGGGGAGTGTGGAAAACAGGACAAAATAAGGCAAATGCAAAATAAATGCACAAGTCCCACAACTTTTTTGATGGTTATTAGGCTTAGCAATAGGCAGAGCGAAGCAGTACACATTACAATGAACAGATGATGTCTGTAAAACCGCGCCGAATTAAAGAGGAGACTGATTGGCAACAGGGCGCAGGTGTGCCCCAGTTGCCAATCAGGAAGCAGGTGCGGACGCCTGTGCATGGAAAGATAAAGAGAAATAACAAAATAAAGGCACACGACAGGAAGTAAAATACCACAAACAGGGAAAAAGTAAACATCAGTCCAAAACAGTCACAAGGGCGTGACATGATGCTCCCCGCCCCCACAAACAAAACGTATTTCAGATGTGAAAAGGAAAAATTAAAAAAAATACAAGCATGTCCGAAACAAGGGGCGGGGGTGGGACAACTTTGGGAGCGGTTCGCAAAACTGCGGCCTCGTTGCTTGGCCGGCACACTGGGTACGTGACCCCAAAACCAGCGGGAAAGAGTACCGTGCCGGCGGCAAAAGTGATTTTGCTGCTGCTGGCGAGGGGACTCAGGTTGGTGCATGGCGACTGCAGAGGCACTCGTAAAGTGGGCGTGCGCCTCCGCCGCTGGCGAGGATCACAGGCGCGAGGGCCAAACGGACACTTGAGGGGAAGCCGGGACCTCTGCTCATCCGGCCAAAAGGTTGAAAAAAATGTCTTGGAGTCTGGCTCCTTCTGCAGCCTTAGCCATTATCCCGCTACATAGCTCCTTCAAGTTACCAGCAGACTGGGGGACAGGAGTCACTGAGAGGTGACCACATGATCGATTCATTTTGTCAGGAGATAAAGTGTGGAAGGCAGCTTCAGCGATGTGACCCCAAGATGCAGCAGGCGGTAGACAGATGCTGAGTAATATAATATTATTTAATAAACCAAAGCAGAGCATAGCCGTGCAAATGACATTGAACCGGCGCTGTAATTGATTAGCAACCAGGCGCAGGTGCGTCCCGGTTGCCAAGCAGTTGTGGATGCCTGTGCACGGAAAGAGGAAACAAAATAACAAAATGAGGGCACAGGACAGGAACTACAATACCACACAAAAGGAAAAAGTAAACATAAGCCCAAAACTGTCCCATGGGTGTGACAGATGTTTCGTAATGTCATTCTATGATATTTCTACCTAAATAAAGGATTTAATGCAGATTGAAACAACATGTATAGTCTTTTATAACCTGTTCTGATTGATAGTCCATAATTACAGAATGTTTAGCATGCAGAATTTAACATTTTATTCATAAATAGAGAAAGTTAAAACATTGTAATGGTAGAGATATGAATAACATTAACTTGTACAACAGGTAATGTTCTGAATATCAGAAGCATTTATTCAGGTAAAAAGATTGTAACCAAACATCTTTGACAATCAAACTATCAATCAATGTCAATCAATCAATGTTTATTTATATAGCCCCAAATCACAAATGTCTCAAAGGACTGCACAAATCATTACGACTACAACATCCTCGGAAGAACCCACAAAAGTGCAAGGAAAACTCACACCCAGTGGGCAGAGAGAATTCACATCCAGTGGGACGCCAGTGACAATGCTGACTATGAGAAACCTTGGAGAGGACCTCAGATGTGGGCAACCCCCCCTCTCTAGGGGACCGAAAGCAATGGATGTCGAGCGGGTCTAACATGATACTGTGAAAGTTCAATCCATAGTGGCTCCAACACAGCCGCGAGAGTTCAGTTCAAGCGGATCCAAGACAGCAGCGAGTGTCCCGTCCACAGGAAACCATCTCAAGCGGATCAGCAGCGTAGAGATGTCCCCAACCGATACAGGCGAGCGGTCCATCCTGGGTCCCGACGAGCGGTCCATCCTGGGTCTCGACTCTGGACAGCCAGTACTTCATCCATGGTCATCGGACCGGACCCCCTCCACAAGGGAGGGGGGGACATAGGAGAAAGAAAAGAAGCGGCAGATCAACTGGTCTAAAAATGAGGTCTATTTAAAGGCTAGAGTATACAGATGAGTTTTAAGGTGAGACTTAAATGATCATGAGACTATGATCATATCAATCCACATTTTGTGTTATTAATGCATAAAACTGGTACCTAAACATGGAAGTGTAGCTCCTTTCCTCTGAATGCAAGTGCTCCTTCAACAGGAATACAAATTATATATTCCTACAAAATACAAAATCTGACAAAACACCAGTGGACTGCAGGTATTTTTTTTTAATTCTTTTAAAAAATGTTTCTGTCATTTTTGTTTTGAGGTGTTTACAAAACAAGTAATGTTTAAAAACATTTCATTAAAACAAACTAGCTGTCCAGTGATGGTAATAACTTGAAAAGTGTATGTCTTTTGATACAGCTCCAAATGACAAAAATTATATATATTCTTCTGAGATTAATCACGATTGTGGAGAGGGGCGTGTTCCACGCGTCCCCTGCGGGCGGGGTGTGTGCAGGGGCCGGCCAAGAAGCAGCCAACAGGTGAGTGGATACAGTAATTACTGCCAAAGGGTGTTCTACTAAGTACTAAAGATGCATGTAACTAGGGGGTTGAATAAGTTTGTCAATGAGATTTTAAGAAAAATGTCCTTTTTTGGTATTTTGTAAAATACAGTGTTACAATTTAAGTTGCATTTGTCTATTTGACACATATTTATTTGATACGACTATAAACAAAATACGGAATAAATGTCCAACTATCTAAAACACCAAAATTGTGTGGGGGTTGAATAATTTTGATCACATCTGTACCTCAGCTGGAACGAGTTATCTAATCACCTGTTCCCTTTATTAGCAGCACTGGAGACCATGAAGAGAGGCGAGAGAAGCGAGAGAAGCAAGAGAAGAGAGGAGACAGCTGAAAAGCTGGAGAGACTGACAAAAATTGATTGTTGTAAGAAAATAAATACGGTGTCAAATCTGCATCCTGAGCCGTGTGGTACTGTTGTCAGAAGAAGCCCGGGAGAGACGCAGGAAACCTCCACAGCGATTAATTTTGGGATAACTATGAGCAAATCACGATTTACCATGATAAAAATCGTTAATCGTTTGACAGCCCTATACATAATTTTTGATTGTAAAACATCAAATTACTTTGAAACAACCACTTTTTTTATTACAATGTTTCCTCAGTTTACACATTTTTTGGGATACAAGCTGTCTGTCTGCTGGGTGTTAGTCAAGGGTTGAAGTTGCCTGGAGGTGTTCTTTTAGTGCGTTTTTAAAGGAGGCTAGGGATGCACTTTCTTTTTCACCTCTTGGGAGTGCATTCCACATTGATGTGGCAAAGAAGGAGAATGAGTTAAGACCTTTGTTGGATCGGAATCTGGGTTTAACATGGTTTTTGTGGAGCTCCCCCTGGTGTTGTGGTTATGGCGGTCATTTGCCATAAGGAAGTAGTTTAACATGTATTTCAGTATCTGTCCTCCACCCTGAGCCAGCCCACTTTGAAGAAGTGGGTAGGAGGGAGGTGTGATCTGGGGTGGAGGTCTAAAAGTAACCTGAAAAGCTTGTTCTGGGATGTTTGAAGTCTAGATTTGAGGGTTTTGGAGGTGCTGGGAGGTGCAAGCAAAGTCGAAAAAGGGTTGAATGAGAGTTCCCACTAAAATCTTCAAGGTACTTTTGTTGACCAGAGAGGAGATTCTGGAGAGAAATCTCGTTCTTTGGTCAATTACCTTGGTTGCCATTTTATCACAGGAAAGATTAGATTCTAGAATGGAACCTAGGTAGGTGACCTCATCTTTCCTGGAGATAACAATGTCACCCACTTTGATAGTGAAGTCACTGACTTTCTTAAGGTTGACTTGGGACCAAAATAGGATGGATTCCGTTTTACCCAAGTGTATGGATAGCTTGTTGTCAGCGAGCCAGGTGCAAATTCTACAAAGTTTGGCACTGAGGATTCTTTCCACATGTGACTTGTCCTTGCCAGGTACCAGCAGGGCCGAGTCATCCGCAAACAGTAACAATTCACAGTCGCACGCTGATTACATGTCGTTTACGTATATTAGGAACAGTAAAGGCCCTAATATACTGCCTTTGGGGACTCCACAGTTTACTGGGATTGGGGGGGACACAGTGCCATTCACCTCTACCACCTGTTTCCTCCCCTCTAAGTACAAACCCCGTTTCCATATGAGTTGGGAAATTGTGTTAGATGTAAATACAAACGAAATACAATGATTTGCAAATCATTTTCAACCCATATGCTACAAAGACAACATATTTGATGTTCAAACTGATAAACATTTTTATCATTAAACATTTATAAAAAATAAAACAATAGTGTCACAGTGGCAATAAAAAAGGTGGCAATAAATACTGATAAAGTAGAGGAATGTTCATCAAACACTTATTTGGAACATCCCACAGGTGTGCAGGCTAATTGGGAACAAGTGGGTGCCATGATTGGGTATAAAAGCAGCTTCCAGGAAATGCTAAGTAATTAACAAACAAGGATGGGGCGAGGGTCACCACTTTTTAAGCAAATTGTCGAACAGTTTTAGAACAACATTTCTCAACGAGGTTTGCAAGGAAATTAGAGATTTTACCATCTACGGTCCGTAAAATCATCAAAAGGTTCAGAGAATCTGGAGAAATCACTGCACGTAAGCGATGAAATTACGGACTTTTGATCCCTCAGGCGGTCCTGGATCAAAACCTGACATCAGTGTGTAAAGGATATCACCACATGGGCTCAGGAACACTTCATAAAACCACTGTCAGTAACTAGTTGGTCGCTACATCTGCAAGTGCAAGTTAAAACTATACAATGCAAAGCAAAAGCCTTTTATCAACAACACCCAGGAACGCCGCCGGATTCGCTGGGCCCGAGCTCATCTAAGATGGACTGATGCAAAGTGGGAAAGTGTTATGTGGTCTGACGAGTCCACATTTCAAATTATATTTGGAAACTGTGGATGTGGTGTCCTCCAGAACAAAGAGGAAAATAACCATCTGGATTGTTATAGGCGCAAAGTTCAAAAGCCAACATCTGTGATGGTATGGGGGTGTATTAGTGCCCAAGACATGGGTAACTTACACATCTGTGAAGGCACCATTAATGCTGAATGGTCTCATACAGGTTTCGGAGCAACATATGTTGTCATCCAAGCAACGGTATAATGGACGCCCCAGCTTATTTCAGCAAAACAACGCCAAGCCACATGTTACAACAGCGTGGCTTTGTAGTAAAAGAGTGTGGGTACTTTCCTGGCCCGCCTGCAGTCCAGACATGTCTCCCATCGAAAATGTGTGGAGCATTATGAAGCGTAAAATACGACAGCAAGACCCCGGACTGTTGAACAACTTAAGCTGTACATCAAGCAAGAATGGTAAAGAATTCCACTTTCAAAGCTCAACAATTAGTTTCCTCAGTTCCCAAACGTTTATTGAGTGTTGTTAAAAGAAAAGTTGATGCAACACAGTGGTGAATATGCCCTTTCCTAACTACTTTGGCACGTGTTGCAGCCATGAAATTCTAAATTAATTATTATTTGCAAAAACAAAATAAAGTTTATGAGTTTGAACATAAAATATCTTGTCTTTGTAGTGCATTCAACTGAATATGGGTTGAAAAGGATTTGCAAATCAATCAATCAATCAATCAATGTTTATTTATATAGCCCCAAATCACAAATGTCTCAAAGGACTGCACAAATCATTACGACTACAACATCCTCGGAAGAACCCACAAAAGGGCAAGGAAAACTCACACCCAGTGGGCAGGGAGAATTCACATCCAGTGGGACGCCAGTGACAATGCTGACTATGAGAAACCTTGGAGAGGACCTCAGATGTGGGCAACCCCCCCCCTCTAGGGGACCGAAAGCAATGGATGTCGAGCGGGTCTAATATGATACTGTGAAAGTTCAATCCATAGTGGCTCCAAGACAGCAGCGAAGGTCCCGTCCACAGGAAACCATCTCAAGCGGATCAGCAGCGTAGAGATGTCCCCAACCGATACAGGCGAGCGGTCCATCCTGGGTCCCGACGAGCGGTCCATCCTGGGTCTCGACTCTGGACAGCCAGTACTTCATCCATGGTCATCGGACCGGACCCCCTCCACAAGAGAGGGGGGGACATAGGAGAAAGAAAAGAAGCGGCAGATCAACTGGTCTAAATTTACATCCAACACAATTTCCCAACTCATATAGAAACGGGGTTTGCAAGATTGCATCCAGCTCGATGAGGTTTTATCCAATCCGATTGCTCTGAGCTTATCCAACAGTATAGCCTGGTTAACGGTTAAATGTAAACGTCAATGGCTTATACTTGTATAGCGCTTTTCTAACTTCAAAATGTACTCAAAGCGCTTTGACACTATTTCCGCATTCACCCATTCACACACACACTCACACACTGATGGCGGGAGATGCCAAGCAAGGCCCTAACCACGACCCATCAGGAGCAAGGGTGAAGTGTCTTGCTCGAGGACACAACGGACGTGACGAGGTTGGTAGAAGGTGGAGATTGAACCAGGAACCCTCAGTTTGCTTGCACGGCCACTCTCCCAACTGCGCAGACCCTAACCCAGTGAAGGAGGGGCGACAGCTAAATGACATCCTGGGACTTCTGGCGTGTAAGCTATATGTACATTATACAGATATTAATTTGTTTTGTCTTGCTGTGCAAAAAACATTGTAAACTGTTTCTATTGCGTAAAAGGAATACACAAAATGTGTCACTCTACTTTTTTCCCATCTAATCTTTAGCTTCTGCCAGCAGAAAAAAACACTTCCCAAGGATTTTACATAGGTGAGTGTAAGAGATGCTACTGGCATTGAATGCTTAAAGCTTGACTTCCGCACATTTCTCTAGTCCTGTTTTGCCAAAGGTCACAATCGGGCAGACTGATAAGTGCATGGCTGCTTTTGTGCTGCTGCTTTGGCTTGCATGAAAAGAAAGATTAAAAGAGAAGGGAAGTAAAGACAGAGTGTCTTGTTTCCTCTCTGCCGGTAGAGGAAACACTCCTTGAGAAGGGGTGTGGGAAAGCCAAAGCCAGAAGCTATAGAGGCTCAGCAGGGCACAGAAGGCCTCCTTGGCAGGATGCAAGCAAAGGGGATTGTGGGAAATTACACGGGATTAGAGCAGGCGTCTAATGCCTTCATCCAACGGGACATTTTCATCAAGAAATAGGGCCGTCGGACAGCCACAAAGAGAAAGAGGGGAAAAAAGAGAAAGAAACCTCTGCCAACCAATTTTTTTTTTCAGCTTTCCGGGATTAGACATTGCACAAACCGGCTTTCTTCTCTTTTGTGCTGCTTTTGCAAGCTGGCACCTCCTTCAACAATTGTCCCAGAAAAAGAGGGCGGGCCAATATCAATAAGGAGCAGAGGTTACTGGCAGCCAGATCCCCTACTGTTTCAGTCGTGGTGTGCTGTTCCAATATGACTACATGCCTTCATTAGGACCTCATGTCCATCACTAGTGGGCTTTAAAATAGCTGCACAAGAGCACCTCTGATTCCTTGTTTTAACAGGCCTTGCACAAAATCATTACGTTAAGATGTAAAGAAGCTTAAATAAGGTTTATTATGTCTAATACACCCCTTGATACCTGCTTACGTGCCAAAGTCTTGGGCTCGTTTACCGGAAACAAAAATATTTACAAAATAAATTCTAAGGTTTTTTGGAAATGTAAGTGGGCTAGAGACATATATTATAAAATACAAAGTAGTGCTTCAACTTATATCCCCGACTTAAAGGAGAATATTATCACAATTTCAAAAGGGTTGAAAACAATAAAATCAGTTCCCAGTGGTTTGTTTTATTTTTCGAAGTTTTTTTCAAAATTTTACACCTCCCGGAATATCCCTAAAAAAAGCTTTAAAGTTCTTGATTTTCGCTATTTGCGATGCGACTGTCCATTTCCCTGTGACGTCATACAGTGCTGCCAATACAAACAACATGGCGGTTACCACAGCAAGATATAGCGACATTAGCTCGGATTCAGACTCGGATTTCAGCAGCTTAAGCGATTCAACAGATTACGCATGTATTGAAACAGATGGTCGGAGTATGGAGGCAGATAGCGAAAACGAAATTGAAGAAGAAACTGAAGCTATTGAGCAAATTGCTATTGACGCTATTCGGCCATAGCATGGGTGTACCTAATGAAGTGGCCCATAGCATGGCTGCCTTATTAGCATCGCCGGTAAAATGTGCGGACCAAACGATCAGGACTTTCGCATCTTGTGACACTGGAGCAACTTAAATCCGTCGATTGGTAAGTATTTGTTTCGCATTAAATGTGGGTATCTAGTTTCAAATGTACATACAACTAGCGTAAATAGCATGTTAGCATCGATTAGCGTAGCATGTTAGCATCGATTAGCTGGCAGTCATGCCGTGACCAAATTTGTCTGATTAGCACATAAGTCAACAACATCAACAAAACTCATCTTTGTGATTTAGTTGACTTTATCGTTGCAAATGTATCTGCAGGTTATCCATACATTTCTGTGACATGTCTGAATGTGCAGACACTCTGGCACATTCAATGGGGGTCTGGCGGAAGATTTCTTGCCAGTGGTGCAACTTGAATCCCTCCCTGTTAGTGTTGTTACACCCGCAGACAACACACCGACGAGGCATGATGTCTCCAAGGTTCCAAAAAATAGTCAAAAAAACGGAAAATAACAGAGCTGAGACCCGGTGTTTGTAATGTGAAAATGAAAATGGCGGGTGTATTACCTCGTGACGTCACGTTCTGACGTCATCGCTACAAGACCGATAAACAGAAAGAGGTTTAATTCACCAAAATTCACCCATTTAGAGTTCGGAAATCGGTTAAAAAAAGGCATGGTCTATTTTCTGCAACATCAAGGTATATATTGACGCTTGCATAGGTTTGGTGATAATGTTCCCCTTTAAGAGTTTTGAAATAAGAACGCTCTCTCGGCTAATTGTTATGCAGTAAAAAATTAGTTAAAAGCATTCAAAATGTCACAGTGGACCCTATAAGATCCGCCCAAAACATCTGGTCTTCCTCGCCAGCATTGGCTGATAGCGAGAGAGCAACATAACTTTGTTTTTCAGAAAGAAAGTGAGTGTGAAGGACGGTGCTGACAAGAGGAAGTGGGTGATAGTCATTGAATTAAAAAAAGTAATAATCAAAAACATGACCAAGCATGTTGAAATAATATTTAACGCCTGACATGTATCCATGAAAATATGGAAAAGCTGCTGAAGGTGTGTTTGACAGAGAACCAGCTGGAAGGCGGTACCCCACCCTCCGAGTTAAACTATTATCATCTTACTTCATACATCTACTGCATTTTTTATTAGTACATTTGATTATATTGTTTTTATGCAATATTTCTTATCTAAAATATTTCCTTTTTAAACGGACATGTTAAACTTGTTCTCTTTGGGTGTGGTGTGTGTGTGTGGACGAGGGGGGGGTCAAGCACCAGTTAAATGTATTTCACTGTTAAGTTAAGAGCTCTGTCACAGAACTAATTAAGCTGATAAGTTGATGTACTACTTTAATTGATTTTGATATTATTAGCTACCTATTCATTGAAGTTGCTTTGCCCACGTGACATTAGGGGCGACATAATATTGGCTGAGGGCGGACCAATCACAAAGCACTGTGTTTTCTTTCCTGGGAGCTGAGCCTCCTGTTTGTTTTGAGGCCAGTTCCTTGTCGCTCTGCATGTTTGTTCTGCCTGTGTTTGTTGTTAACATTGATATTTTTGGCGGGCCGTGCGTTTCCCACATAGTCCTTCAGTGATGTCCGACTTCAATGATTACCTCTCAAAATACCGTCATTTAGGTCACCACTTGAACATTGCTGGACAAATACTATACAGGAACAAATTTTCACACTACTTTGCATTGAACCACCTCAACAGTGTACAAAAAGGTTTTTTTTCTGGCGCATTGAAAAATCAATAAACCTGCATCAGCAATTAAAACATATCTTATGTGGCGCTGATGAAATTAAAATTGTAAAAAAAAATTGATAAACGAATAAAATATTTGAACTCACAATTTGTAGCACCCGCTCGACGCTGTATAAGCCTGTGTTACCGCTCGTAGTTGGTTGATTCGAGTGGTACGCATATATTGTTTTGTTCTCCTTCTTTGTGGGTTAAAAAAGTGAGTATCAGTGATTTTTCTGCTCGCCCGCTATGGCTACGGTACAACACTTCCTGCTTTAGTAAATTGCAACTTGTGATTGGATACTCACTTTGGAATGACAAATGAGCATCCAATCACAATCTCGTTAACATCAGGCTACCTAGATAGGCTACTGTCAGCAACTTGTGATCTGATTGGCTATTGCAACTGTCTATCAACTGTATGTGTTGTCAAATAATCCGGGTGTGGCTCTGCTGATCTGCATAGCACCACCACGGCTCAAACCCGTGACCATTCAATCACCGGACGCGTAAATGTCACGTTTAACATGAGGCCATCTAGAAGGCCTTACTGACAACTCGTAATCTGATTGTCTATTGCAATTATCTATCAACTGTATGTGCCCGTTCACTTACATTGCACAGACGCCCGTATTGTCGATTCTGAAGGCTCCGGGCAGATTTCCTACAGCATGGCAACATAAGCTAGCTGAATTCTGATTGAATACAATCTTTTTGATTGATTGAAACTTGTATTAGTAGATTGCACAGTACAGTACATATTCCGTACAATTGATCACAAAATGGTAACACTCGAATATGTTTTTCAACTTGTTTAAGTCGGGGTCCACGTTAATCAATTCATGGTAACCCTTACCTAAAAACAACAGCACTGGAAGGAGCATAATATGACATGAAGAGAACATGAATAATTTTAGATATTTAGGGAAAGTACATAAAAAATTACTTTTATCTTTATCTGCTGGCCCTGACGCCACACCACTGCTTGTAACTGAATAATGTCACCCAAATGTTCTGCACCCTCTAAGGCAGTGGTTCTCAAATGGGGGTACGCGTACCCCTGGGGGTACTTGAAGGTATGCCAAGGGGTACGTGAGATTTTATAAAAAATATTCTAAAAATAGCAACAATTCAAAAATCCTTTATAAATGTATTTATTGAATAATACTTCAACAACATATGAATGTAAATTCAGAAACTGTGAAAAGAAATGCAACAATGCAATATTTGGTGTTGACAGCTAGCTTTTTTGTGGACATGTTCCATACTTATTGATGTTAAAGATGTCTTTGTTGTTGCACTAGTGAGCCACGGAAGAGGAGATGCTGCTCCTTTTAAATATTGATTATTGAAGGTCATTAAATCAGTTAGCTCCATCTTTTGACACTTCTACTCCCGTCCTTGCACGCTACACCCATACAACAAAGACGATGGGGAGAACACGCTGTCGAAGTGGAGCCACGTAAACAAGACTGCCCACAAAATGGCACATCCTGAAGCGACAGTCAGAAGACCACTTGAAGATTGTCTGTAACACATAATACGCAACATTTTGACCAAAGATCTACCATTACATGTTATGAAGACGACAAGAAAGGGTTTTTCATTCAGAAAAAAATTGTAATATGCCCCATTTTAATGCGCCCGTTTGTATGAAAATAGACCTGAATAGGCCGGTGTGCTCTATTGTCTGGAAAATACGGTAATAGGATTTGATCTGGATTATTTTGACTATGTTTAGATTACGAGGTTTAACATCTCTGTGTTATCTATGTTACTATCCCCGTTTTCACACACAGAGACGAAGAGAGTGGATGACAGACAATAGCGTTGTAACTTATGGGTTGTATATGTCATGTGTGATGATCATTCATAATTTGCATACTTGAT
Organism: Nerophis ophidion; assembly: GCF_033978795.1. NCBI lineage: Eukaryota > Metazoa > Chordata > Actinopteri > Syngnathiformes > Syngnathidae > Nerophis > Nerophis ophidion. The sequence goes on from NC_084613.1 coordinate 54,938,437, forward strand.
TTAATTGCTGATAAATGAATCTATTCTTATTTACAGTTATAAAGAGTTAAAAGGGAATTGACTTGATCCACACATGTATTTGATATTGATTATTCAAGAAACACTGACACTGAATTGAGTTTTTTTGTACTTCATAGCCTAACAAATGGTTAAGTAAAATACTGCATGTTCCACAATTCATTGTGGCAAACCGCAGGTGCATTGTGGTTGTTGAGATTGAGCATTACTAGTCTACTACGTGTGAATGAATGAACAAAATGAAAGGATCATTTTGTACTGTTTTGTATGCCCTATATTTTTCTTATATAAAGTACAACTTTATTTACACATTTTCGACGTCCTGTCCAATACTTTGATTGTAGTTAATCTACAAATAGACTTCACTGTGTTTATTTAATTCCACCACAGATAAGGAAAGCAAACACACGGACACATGCCAATTTCCTTTATTCTTTGATTAATTACCCCCGTCACAAGGTTATTGTATTTTCTGGGGTTTCACTCAAAAAGTTATTGGCAGTTTCTGATTACAGTACACTTTCAAGAAATGTAAGAAACAGGATAAGGAACAAGTGATTAGATTTTGGGGCTGATCGAATCAACATCTAAATTCAGGATTCCTGTTTTTTCGAGTGCTTTTCCAGTTTTTATATGCAAATGTTGACAGCTATGTTTACCAATTATGTAAATTACTACAATCATTATTTCATGTCTTCTTGGGATTTAACTTGGTTTATATTCAGCAGAGTAATTTATTTTGTGTAAAGTGCATTTCTAGAGAAGTTTGGGCACACATGTTTTTCTTCACTTAGACATTGTGTAAACATCCAAGTTCATTGTTTGGATCTCTGTCTCTAAAATTGTCTCTTTATTGCTTAATGAACTTCAGAAAAAACAATAGCTGCTAAGCTTACATTTGTTCACCACAGCTTTTCCCAAGTTTGGAAATGTTCCTGTTTCATGCTGGAGAGACCAGCATGAAACTTGTGTAAATGTACTTGGTTGGCCTACTTTTACACAAGAGAAAATAAAATACTACATTTTTAATTTCAAAACCATTTCGTCAAATATTCGAACAATGATGAGGAAGTTCAGTCTTAATTATAACAATAAGTATTGAACTTGTTTTGAAATTGCCAAGTATTTTTTGTATTGAAATAAAACTGAAAATCAGACCTTCATTCGTACAAGAAGTCCATACGCCTATCCTTCTCTGGGAATCTGTTACTTTTTTTATAAAAGTCCTACTAATGGTGCGTACCATTTGGAATAGGACCTCCAAAATTCTGGAACGCATCTGAGTGTGGATAGCCTCTGTGATATTTTACCAACATTTTTTTGTCGGTCTAAATCAACAATGTTACTTTCTTGTATATTACTTTTTTCCAAAAGGACATGCTTACTACATCGCGAGCAATAGCGTATTTGTGTTTCCTCCTTATCAACCGTGTTTAAAAGTAGTAATAGAAACCGATATTCAGATAAGGCAAGCACATGAATTGCTTTCATCAACAAGACTATCTTGCTTTTCGACCACGTAACTGGAACGCTCGTAGCTCGACTGTGACGTTATTCACAGCTTCGACTTGCAACTTACGAGGTAAATGGAACAAACCATTACTTTCTTTTCCGTTTTAAAAGTCTCTAAGCTGCTTTGTGATTTTGTTTTACAGTTACACAGACGGCAGATATTAAGCCCCTGCTAGCTCATGTATGCCCCCGCCTCTTCACAGCGATGAAGGGAAACTGCATGCCTCATTGTATAACATTCAGCAGTTTACAAGAATAATGATATCACACTCACATTTAACGAAGTTACAAGGTCTGCAGAAAGTACACTTTCACACTCGCCTTAGTTTCATCTCCGGTTTGATCGAGAAACGTGCACTTTTTTTTAAGAAGATATTTAAAACTATTGGAGGCATACATAATAAAACATATACAGTATATAACACAGTTAAACAGACAAATCAAATACTAATGTTCATTTTATGTTCCAGTTCACTTCAGTTCAGTTTCAGTTTATTTTGAACTTGCAAACGATAAAATGTAAAGCATTACATATTTTCAGTTGTTTCATTACAGCACGTCCAAAAAGAAGAAGGAAGAAGCAGTTTGTTTAATCCTACCCCTTTTCATACCATAGCAATTTTATCTAATTTCCTTGTTCTCTCTTTGTAACAGAACATTGAATAAATAAGTAATAAATAAATAATACACCACAGTAAGTAAACAAATAATAAATACATAAATAATCATTATCTAAAAAAAATAAAGCAAAAAAAAAAAGGTTCAAGATGTTCATCAATTTGTGAACACTTGTAGTTTGAACAGTCTCTTAAAGTGAATCATATTCATGCTGTTTTTGATTTCTTTGGTCAATCCACTCCATAACTTAATTCCACATATGGATATCAATCAATCAATCAATGTTTACTTATATAGCCCTAAATCACTAGTGTCTCAAAGGGCTGCACAAACCACCACGACATCCTCGGTAGGCCCACATAAGGGCAAGGAAAACTCACACCCAGTGGGACGTCGGTGACAATAATGACTATGAGAACCTTAGAGAGGAGGAAAGCAATGGATGTCGAGCGGGTCTAACATGATACTGTGAAAGTTCAATCCATAATGGATCCAACACAGTCGCAAGAGTCCAGTCCAAAGCGGGTCCAACTCAGCAGAGAGAGTCCCGTTCACAGCGGAGCCACCAGGAAACCATCCCAAGCGGAGGCGGATCAGCAGCGCAGAGATGTCCCCAGCCGATACACAGGCAAGCAGTACATGGCCACCGGATCGGACCGGACCCCCTCCACAAGGGAGAGTGGGACATAGAAGAAAAAGAAAAGAAACAGCAGATCAACTGGTCTAAAAAGGGAGTCTATTTAAAGGCTACAGCATACAAATGAGTTTTAAGGTGAGACTTAAATGCTTCTACTGAGGTGGCATCTCGAACTGTTACCGGGAGGGCATTCCAGAGTACTGGAGCCCGAACGGAAAACGCTCTATAGCCCGCAGACTTTTTTTGGGCTTTGGGAATCACTAATAAGCCGGAGTCCTTTGAACGCAGATTTCTTGCCGGGACATATGGTACAATACAATCGGCAAGATAGGATGGAGCTAGACCGTGTAGTATTTTATACGTAAGTAGTAAAACCTTAAAGTCACATCTTAAGTGCACAGGAAGCCAGTGCAGGTGAGCCAGTACAGGCGTAATGTGATCAAACTTTCTTGTTCTTGTCAAAAGTCTAGCAGCCGCATTTTGTACCAACTGTAATCTTTTAATGCTAGACATGGGGAGACCCGAAAATAATACGTTACAGTAGTCGAGGCGAGACGTAACAAACGCATGGATAATGATCTCAGCGTCTTTAGTGGACAGAATGGAGCGAATTTTAGCGATATTACGGAGATGAAAGAAGGCCGTTTTAGTAACGCTTTTAATGTGTGCCTCAAAGGAGAGAGTTGGGTCGAAGATAATACCCAGATTCTTTACCGTGTCGCCTTGTTTAATTGTTTGGTTGTCAAATGTTAGAGTTGTATTATTAAATAGAGTTCGGTGTCTAGCAGGACCGATAATCAGCATTTCCGTTTTTTTGGCGTTGAGTTGCAAAAAGTTAGCGGACATCCATTGTTTAATTTCATTAAGACACGCCTCCAGCTGACTACAATCCGGCGTGTTGGTCAGCTTTAGGGGCATGTAGAGTTGGGTGTCATCAGCATAACAGTGAAAGCTAACACCGTATTTGCGTATGATGTCACCTAGCGGCAGCATGTAGATGCTGAAGAGTGCAGGGCCAAGGACCGAACCCTGGGGAACTCCACACGTTACCTTAACGTAGTCCGAGGTCACATTGTTATGGGAGACACACTGCATCCTATCAGTAAGATAAGAGTTAAACCAAGACAGGGCTAAGTCTGACATACCGATTCGTGTTTTGATACGTTCTAATAAAATATTATGATCGACGGTATCGAAAGCAGCGCTAAGATCGAGGAGCAGCAACATAGATGACGCATCAGAATCCATCGTTAGCAATAGATCATTAGTCATTTTTGCGAGGGCTGTCTCCGTCGAGTGATTTGCCCTGAAACCGGATTGAAAGGTTTCACATAGATTGTTAGACGCTAAGTGTTCATTTAACTGCTCCGCAACAATTTTTTCGAGGATTTTTGAAATGAAGGGAAGGTGAGACACCGGTCGGTAGTTTACCATGAGGTCAGGATCGAGGTTAGGTCTTTTAAGGAGAGGATGAATAACCGCTTTTTTGAATGCTAGGGGAACAGTGCCCGAGGAAAGTGATAAGTTTATAATATTTAGCACTGATGGACCTAATAATACAAAGAGCTCCTTGATCAGTTTCCCAGGAAGAGGGTCAAGTAAACATGTTGTTTGTTTTATTCCATTTACACGTTGTAACAATTCCTCTAATGTTATTTCCTCAAAACGAGAGAAACTATTTTGGAGGGCAGTATCCGCCGTATATACAATCGTGTCAGTGTTAATAGAACCCCGTTGTAGCTGGGACGCATTGTCTTTAATCTCCTTTCTAATGACTTCAATTTTCTTACTAAAGAATTGCATAAAGTCATCAGCTGAGTGGGTGGAGCTACTGGAAGGAGTCCCTTGTTGGGTTAGCGATGCTACCGTACTAAACAAAAATTTAGGATCGTTTTTATTACGGTGGATGAGATTTGAGTAATAATTAGCTTTAGCTAAGGTAAGCATGCGTTTATAAGTTATTAAACCATCACTAAATGTTTGATGGTGCACCTCAAGTTTAGTCGTGCGCCATTTGCGTTCCAGCTTTCTGCATAATAATTTCTGAGCTCTAGTTTCTTCTGTAAACCACGGGGTGCGCTTTTTTGGAGCCTTTTTTAACTTTAGCGGTGCTATGTTATCAATGGTTTCGCGCAGGGCGTCGTTAAAATTGTTAGTGAGGTTATCAATAGAGCCCACATACTTTGGGAATGGTGCCATTACCGAGGGCAGTAGGTCAGCAAGAGTTGTCGTTGTGGCCGTATTAATGTTGCGGCTGCTATAGCAGTTATTATTATTATTAGTTTGACGAACATGCGTCTGAACCTCGAATTTTATAAGGTAATGATCGGACAATACTTTAGTATACGGGAGTATCGTAACTTTGGAAGCGGTGATCCCCTTGACAAGCACTAGGTCTATCGTATTACCGTTGCGATGCGTGGGTTCATTTATTATTTGTGTGAGACCACAGTTATCAATTATACTCTGGAGCGCTACGCACGGTGGGTCCGATGGGGTATTCATGTGGATATTAAAGTCCCCCATTATGATTATATTATCGGCGTGTGTCACTAGATCAGCAACGAACTCTGAGAATTCATTGATGAAGTCCGAACAGGGCCCTGGGGGGCGGTAGATAACAGCCAGGTGTAGAGGCAGCGGTGTGACAGACCTCATAGTAAGCACCTCAAACGATTTATATTTATTATTTATGTTAGGACTAAGGTTAAAGTTTTCGTTGTATATTAGTGCGACCCCCCCACCCCTTTTAAGCGGACGGGCAATATGCGCATGTGTAAAGTTAGGAGGACATGCCTCATTTAGCGCAAAAAAGTCGTTTGGTTTAAGCCAGGTTTCGCTGAGACCGATGACGTTAAGATTGTTGTCTCTGGTAATATCATTAACTAACAACGTTTTGGGAGACAATGATCTTATGTTTAAAAAACCTACATTATAGGTAGTGGGCTGTTTTAGGGAATTTTTTATCAAATTATCCGTAGTAGCAATATTAATAATGTTGTGTTTATTATGCCCAGTGCATTCAGTATAATTACGACCATATCTAGGAATTGATACGACGGGAATGTTCCGATTGTTTGATTGTTGCTTTGATAAACTGCACGCATCATGGTTAGCCACCTCAGTAACGGGGATGTTCCGATTGTTTGTTTGTTGCTTTGATAAACTGCACGCATCATAGTTAGCCTCCTCAGTAACGGGGATTTTCCGATTGTTTGTTTGTTGCTTTGATAAACTGCACGCATCATAGTTAGCCACCTCAGTAAAACACATGTCCAACTCTGAAACACTCAAAGTAGAAAAAACTTGTTCTAATTTAACAGACTCCTTACCCAGACCAGTAGTCTCGCATTTTCCATCTAAATCCGTCTTCAGGGTGGAGGGAAGTGGTGTACTGTGGGGATTAGCCTTCTGCTTTGTTTTTAGCCCCGCTCGACATCCGCGTTTCCGATCACACCGCTGGCGTCTGCTCCGTAGACGGCCTCCGCTGCTACTAGACTCCCCTGCTTCACAGGCCGCTGGATGTAGCCGCCGATGAATCCCCATGCTAGTTAGCATGTTTAGCACGCCCGCGTCTATCAGTCCAAAACGGCCCAATATGTCCATATCCAGAAGTGTCTGGCGGTCGTACGTGATCACGGAGTGACCACGATGCGAGCCAGCCATGAAGTATGCAGAACTGTCCGGCATTTCCGCCAAATGTTCCATCTTTAGCAAGAGCACCGCAGTGTCGCAGCCCGTCCGGGCGCCGCCATCTTGCATATCCTATGCCAAAAGTATTAAGTGTTGTACGTGCATACAAATGTTTTAAATTTGATTTTCCTCTAAGGTTATATTTTTCCTCTTTTGTTGAGAATAATTGTTGTACATTCTTGGGTAGCAGGTTATAGTTTGCTTTGTACATCATTTTAGATGTTTGTAAATGCACCAAGTCGTTGAATTTCAATTAGTGTGATTTAATATATAAAGGGTTTGTATGTTCGCTATATCCAACATTATGTATTATTCTAACTGGTCTTTTTGTAACACTGTTTGTGTAAAAGCGCAAATTTGTAGTGTTCTTGCTACTTTATGTTGTATATTTTTTACATTAGTTTTCCAGTTTATTTTATCACCTATTATTATACCCAAAAATGTGTTTTCTTTTACCCTTTCAATATCCACTCCGTCTATTTGTCTTTGTGTCTGACGTTCCCTTCTACTCTACTTTAAAAAGCTTAAATTATGTATGTGTTTAACCCTAAATCGTCACTTGTACCACAGTAAAGTCTGGGCAAGTCCATAAAGGCGATACGCAAGTCCCGTACCTGCTGGTTTTAGGGGCCGAGTTGTAAAATCAGAGAATTTATAGTCACTTTACTTATCCAAATTATCGAGGAGAAACCCTATGCATACATTACTTTAACAAAAGAAAATAAGACCTACTGTCTTTTAAAAGCAAAAAAAAACAACCTGAATTCTCTTTTTAATAGTTGAGTTGCCGAGTGCTGACTCCTCTGGCACCCCCCCTATTCCTTTTACCTGCTTGGGTCTATTCTCATGAGCCTGTTGAATACTTTTTGGAGAAGCCATTCACTCATGTTGTAGCGGTTTACACGTCCATTGAATTAGGCTTAAACAGAGTCCCGTATAGACATGATGGATTTCTCTCAATAACAGCGGAGGGATGTTTGCAAGGTCATTGAGTGTAAACGTGCACAATCAAAAAAAAAAAAAAGAGGTTTTATTTTAGTAGGACTGCTGCTAAAAAAGTTCAAATCTAAAGCTGGGTCTTATTACAGGGTTGTGCAGTTGTTGAAGATAGCATCACATGAAAACTTTGCCATAGAATATTCCAATTTTTTGATTCAACTCTTAACCTCTTAACCAACTTGGATGCATATGTGAGTGAAATAGGAAAGTCATGTTGTTTGATGTGGGCGCCACAGCAGAATACATAATGCTTTCTAACTCCAGATGACTACAAGTCCCATTGAGATCTGATACTACAGGGATTTCCCTTCTTCCAGTTGCATTCCAAGTCGTGGCTGACTCCTTTTCTCTTCGCTTGTGCCTTTACAGCATTTTCTAAGAACATGTTGAAATTACATTTATAACAGGAACAATTTGATTTGTGATATGACTAATACATTGGCACCCATCAAAATGGGCTCCGCAGAACAAGCGAGAGAGGCTCTGCAATGCAAACTTTGGAGGTCACATGACTGTGGCTAACAATTCTTTCCAAAAATAAGAAAAAAGCTGCACAGAGTAGCATTTTTTTTTCACACAGAGCATCCTTAATGTTTAATTGCTATGAAAACCTCATCATCTTCTGCCAGAAAACTGCAAAAAATGCACTAATGATTTTATTGGCGTTGGAAAAAAGCCTTACACTCCAGTGGCACAACCATGTTATTAACAGTAAACTGAAACCACCCTTTTACCAACCATGTCCAATGTGTTTTATTGCCTTAATCAAACCACACATGGCTGACAGGATGTGAATTCCAGACCTGAAAAAACCCATCTAGCACCACGTTACCATCTGTGTGTTTGTGTGTGTGTGTGTTGATATGTCTATTCATGGTTTAAAGGGGAACATTATCACAATTTCAAAAGGGTTTAAAACAATAAAAATCAGTTCCCAGTGGCTTGTTTTATTTTTCAAAGTTTTTTTCAAAATGTTACACCTCCCGGAATATCCCTAAATAAAGCTTTAAAGTTCTTGATTTTTCGCTATTTGCGATGCGACTGTCCATTTCCCTGTGACGTCATACAGCGCTGCCAATACAAATAACATGGTGGTTACCAGAGCAAGATATAGCAACATTAGCTCGGATTCAGACTCGGATTTCAGCATCTTAAGCGATTCAACAGATTACGCATGTATTGAAACAGAAGTCAGAGTATGGAGGCAGATAGCGAAAACTAAATTGAAGAAGAAACTGAAGCTATTGAGCGAATAGCTATTGACACTATTCGGCCATAGCATGGGTGTACCTAATGAAGTGGCCCATAGCATGGCTGCCTTATTAGCATCGCCGGTAAAATGTGCGGACCAAACGATCAGGACTTTCGCATCTTGTGACACTGAAGCAATTTAAATCCGTCGATTGGTAAGTATTTGTTTCGCATTAAATGTGGGTATCTAGTTTCAAATGTACATACAGCTAGCGTAAATATCATGTTAGCATCGATTAGCGTAGCATGTTAGCATCGATTAGCTGGCCGTCATGCCGTGACCAAATATGTCTGATTAGCACATAAGTCAACAACATCAACAAAACTCACCTTTGTGATTTCGTTGACTTAATAGTTGCAAATCTATTTGCAGGTTATCCATACATCTGTGTGCCATGTCTCCCTTAGCATCGCCGGTAAAATGTGCAGACACACTGGCACATTCAATGGGGGTCAGGCGGAAGATTTCTTGCCAGTGGTGCAACTTGAATCCCTCCCTGTTAGTGTTGTTACACCCTCCGACAACACACCGACGACGCATGATGTCTCCAAGGTTCCAAAAAATAGTCGAAAAAACGTAAAATAACAGAGCTGAGACCCGGTGTTTGTAATGTGTTGAAAATGAAAATGGCGGGTGTATTACCTCGGTGTCGTCACGTTCTGACGTCATCGCTACAAGACCGATAAACAGAAAGGCGTTTAATTCGCCAAAATTCACCATTTAGAGTTCGGAAATCGGTTAAAAAAATACATGGTCTTTTTTCTGCAACATCAAGGTATATATTGACGCTTGCATTGGTTTGGTGATAATGTTCCCCTTTAAGTCGTTTGTAAAAATACCTCTGTTCAATTCTTGTAACTGGGTGTTAATCTAAATATTCTAATACGCATATTGGAGTTATTATTGAAACGCATGCCATCATAATTGATGAATCATTTGAAAGTAGGCATCGTGGTTTCAACTACATTCCGTTTCAGTATGACTGTGCACAATTCATGTACATAAATGCATGACTGGTTGAGTTTGGTTTGGAAGTGTTTCAAAGTCCCGGCCACAAGGGCCATCAAAAACACCTCAAAGAATTGCGTTGATTGCAAAACACATTGCAATATTTGGGTGTTTTTTTCTCAACCCGACTTGTTGTCCCTCCTCAAAACCAATTTGTTTTGACCAATACCATCCACACAAAGTATCAGGTGTATAGAGCCATTAAATAAACAGCGTAATCTGAGAAGAGCTTTGCACTGCAAAGGGTCAGAGTTGCAATCTTGAACATACTTTAGAGGACTTTTAATGGGAAGCCCCCTCCCTGATGGCAGGGGACTTTCAAACATTCACGCTCAACGTTTTACAAGCTGATTTGCCTCGCAATTCATTGTAAAAGTGAGTCACACCGAAACATTATCTCAAGACAGGAAGTTTCAAATTCAGCCGTTACTGGGCACAACATTACCTAAATCCAATACCAGGGCCATGACAAATTTTGGCTTTTACAAAGACAATAATAATTACTTCAAATGTCATATACATGTATATACATTGTTTTGGAAAAAAAAAAATATTATTGCGGTATCAGGTTCAAACACTGATGACATTTATTAAACAGACAAGAAGCGATAGTTGCCAACCCTCCCAAATTTTTTGGGATACTCCCGAATTTGAGTGCCTCTCCCGAAAATCTCCCAGGACAACCCTTCTAACGAAATTCTCCCGATTTCCAGCCGGATCTGAGTGAGGACAGCCTGTCGTCACGTCCGCTTTTCCGCCTTATAAACAGTGTGCCGGCCCAGTCACGTTTTAACATCCACGGCTTTTGGAGCTCAGTGCGCAACTGCACACACAACAAGATGGAGACTATTATATATGTCTCCGTTACCCGTAGGTTTATTTTTAACCCATAAAGTAGGCAGGCACGGAGCTATTTCTCAGCGTGTGCTTATTCTAACCGTCACGTTAATACACTGACACACAACATCCGGATTACCATCATGCATTGATTCAAAACTACAGCAGGTAGTAATGTCCAAAAGCATAACAGAGACGAAGCAGAAGAATGAAAAAGAGACAGTCATGGCGACGACGAGTAAGAAAAAGAAGTACGCTTGCAAGTGTCCTGCAAATTAAATTTCACAGATGCTGCCCATACCTATGCTTCTTCAAAGCCTGTGCTACTGGCTGCAAAGCATTGCACTTCAAATACAACAATGAGTAGAGGAGCGTTATGTGTGTGTAAATGTGTAAATAAATGAACACTGAAACTCAAATATTTATTGTATATATATATATATATATATATATATATATATATATATATATATATATATATATATGAAAGAAATACTTGAATTTCAGTGAATTGTCGCTATAAATATACTCCTCCCCCTTAGCCCCGCCCCCATGGCCCCGCCCCCCACAATCTACCGAATTCGGAGGTCTCAAGGTTGGCAAGTATGCAAGAAGCAAGGAATCATGCAGACACAGAGTTCAATTTGGCTCAAATGAGGAGAGATGTTTTTTTGGGCTGAACTCAAGTTACAAATCTAAACTACGCTCTAAAGTCCAGCCCACGTGCTTCCTCTATTTATTTGGGAGGTCCCTGGTTACATCACCGAAGCTGCTGCTAGAGGAAGTGGGGTAATCAGCAGCCCCAGACACAATATACAAGATGGCGCCCCCCCTGGCTGACGTCATTGCATCGTCCTCCTAACAACATTTGCGTTTTTTATTTATTTTAGTACTAATTTGCATCCTAAATTTAAAGTTTTTGCACGCAACAGTGAGATATAACAGAGATGAACTTTTGGACATCGGAAAAGCTCACCAAGGGCTCACTTGTTGTCTGACAGACTTCAACTTTCTGCTACGACGAGAACCAACTAACCACAAAACAACAACAACAAGACGGCGAGGCAAGAGAGCGGGGCTACATGGTAGGCTAAAGGCTAGAGCTACACGACCACCACTAACTAGCCTGCTGCTAGCTAACGTGTCCTCGCTCGACAACAAGCTGGATGAGCTGAGAACCAGAATTACATCCCAGCGTGAACTGAGAGACTGCTGTGCTCTTATTTTCACGGAAACCTGGCTTTTGGACAGCATCCCAGACTCTGCTATCCAGCTAGCAACCCAGTCAGTCTACCGTGGAGACCGGGAAAAGGCTTCAAGAAAGGCGAGAGGCGGCGGCGTCTGTGTTTACGTGAGTAACTACTGGTGCACGGACATACAAGTGGTTGAAAGACACTGTTCGGACAACATTGGGTTTTTGATGGTCAAATGCAGACCTC